>NC_084632.1:24001696-24012069 GCF_033978795.1 Nerophis ophidion | reverse complement strand
CTCTCAAGGGGTCACTGCCAAAGTATTTCAAAGGCAAACATTACAGACAAGAGTTTTTACTTGAACACATTTGTCTCTAACCCAGGGGCTTTTCAACTGGCACCATTCCGGGGCCCCCAAGTTCAGTTCAAAACTTTGCAGCACATTCCTAAAAAACAGGAGAATGCTCCTGGTGTATAGAAGAAGTCAGTCCATTTTAAACACATCAGCAGATTCTTGCAATCATAGAACAAACTTCCATCCATCCATCCAATTTCTACCGCTTGTACCTTTTGGGATCGCGGAGGGTGCTGGAGGCTATCTCAGCTGCATTCTGTGATTTGCATAACTCAAGCGTTCTTTAAGACACTCCTTTAAGTCTTTTCCTTCTTTTCATGATGTGAGTTATGTAATTAAAGTGTTCCTGTAGCTTGTTTACTTCAGATGCAGTCAGTAGTCATTTGTTCAACTTCTTTATTTATACTAGTGGTGTTCCTCAAGGTTCCATTTTAGGTCCTCTCTTTTATTTTTGCCATTTGTGTTATTCAACTGATGGCCTGGAGGTTTTAGTGGCCCTAAATAAGACCTTTTTTATGGCCACATTTAGGACTTTAATATTACTTGCTGATTGCAGCTGAGTTGAGCGTAAAACATTTTGAAACTTGCTAGCAAACATAGAACACTGGGGTTCATACTTGTGATTTACATACCTGAGGCGTTCCTCAAGGCACCCCTTTAACTTTAACTTTAAGGCCTCTCCTTTTAGGCATCTGCACATTTTTGTTTCGTAACGCGATTTATGTAACAAAAGTGTTGCTGTAGCTTGTTTATTTCATAAGCAATCAGTATTTTTTTTTCTTCAACATCTGTACTTATACTTGCGGTGGTCCTCATATTCCATTTCAGGCTCTCTGTTTCATTATTAGGGCTACACAACTTTAGTTAGAAAAACTTGAGAGACTCTCATTTTGCAGCAGATTTATAAAAACACAAGAGTGCTGTAATAAAGATGATCTTTGACTAGCTTTTTTGCAGAAGATATTTAAAAAGAGCAGAGCGCTCCTGTAACTCTGACAACAAAAATAAACCAAAATCAAATGTCTACTGTGAAGGACGCCGGTTCTCCAGACTATACAAAATAAGAACAATAGTGAAGGGAGACGTCAGAACCCGCGGTCCTTAACTTTCTTGAAATGTGCCCCCCCCCCGGCCCCCCCAAAAAATAGGTTGTATATCCCTGTCCGGCAGTAAGTCGAACACATTTCCTGTGAGGGTTGGACTCCGCCAAGGCTGTCCATTGTCACCGATTCTGTTCATAACTTTTATGGACAGAATTTCTAGGCGCAGTCAAGGCGTTGAGGGGTTCCGGTTTGGTAACCGCAGGATTAGGTCTCTGCTTTTTGCAGATGATGGGGTCCTGATGGCTTCATCTGACCGGGATCTTCAGCTCTCGCTGGATCGGTTCGCAGCCGAGTGTGAAGCGACCGGAATGAGAATCAGCACCTCCAAGTCCGAGTCCATGGTTCTCGCCCGGAAAAGGGTGGAGTGCCATCTCCGGGTTTGGGAGGAGACCCTGCCCCAAGTGGAGGAGTTCAAGTACCTAGGAGTCTTGTTCACGAGTGGGGGAAGAGTGGATCGTGAGATCGACAGGCGGATCGGTGCGGCGTCTTCAGTAATGCGGACGTTGTACCGATCCGTTGTGGTGAAGAAGGAGCTGAGCCGGAAGGCAAAGCTCTCAATTTACCGATCTACGTTCCCATCCTCACCCATGGTCATGAGCTTTGGGTCATGACCGAAAGGATAAGATCACGGGTACAAGCGGCCGAAATGAGTTTCCTCCGCCGTGTGGCGGGGCTCTCCCTTAGAGATAGGGTGAGAAGCTCTGCCATCCGGGAGGAACTCAAAGTAAAGCCGCTGCTCCTTCACATCGAGAGGAGCCAGATGAGGTGGTTCGGGCATCTGGTCAGGATGCCACCCGAACGCCTCCCTAGGGAGGTGTTTAGGGCACGTCCAACCGGTAGGAGGCCACGGGGAAGACCCAGGACACGTTGGGAAGACTATGTCTCCCGGCTGGCCTGGGAACGACTCGGGATCCCCCGGGAAGAGCTAGACGAAGTGGCTGGGGAGAGGGAAGTCTGGGTTTCCCTGCTTAGGCTGTTGCCCCCGCGACCCGACCTCGGATAAGCGGAAGATGATGGATGGATGGATGGATGGATCCCTGTTCTAACCCTTTATGGGCTTTAAATTGATCAATTCTAATATTTTGATGGATTATTACCAGGGCTTTCATAAGAACTTGAAGAAGAATATGATTATACATTCTAGTACCTTCTAGTAAATACATTTTCTGTTGTTTACAGGTTTTGTCAGGACTTCTGATGAGGTTTTGAGACAATCTCCTACAACTCCAGGACATATATATATATATATATATATATATATATATATGTGTGTCTATATGTATATATATATATATATATATGTATGTATGTATGTATATGTCTTAATTGGATTGTCCAGAGAATAGTGCTCGATACCGTAGTAGAGCGCAATATGTATGTGTGGGGAAAACTTACAAGACTACTTCATCTCTAAAGAACTGTTTCATGAGGGGTTCCCTCAATCTCCTGACGATTGAGGGAACCCCTCATAAAACAGTAAATACATTTTCTGTTATTTACAGGTTTTGTCAGGACTTCTGATGAGATTTTGAGACAATCTCCTACAACTCCAGGACATACATACGTATATATATATATATATATATATATATATATACATATATATATATATAATATGCGTGTGTGTGTATATATATATATTTGTGTATATGTGTGTGTGTGTATATATATATATATGTATATATATATATATATATGTATATATATATATATATATGTATATGTATATGTATATGTGTGTATGTATGTATGTATATGTCTTAATTGAATTGTCCAGAGAATAGTGCTCGATACCGTAGTAGAGCGCAATATGTATGTGTGGGGAAAACTCACAAGACTACTTCATCTCTATAGAACTGTTTCATGAGGGGTTCCCTCAATCTCCTGACAATTGAGGGAACCCCTCATAAAACAGTTCTGTAGAGATGTAGTCTTGTTTTCCCCACACGTACATATATACATGTGTATGTATGTATATGTGTATATATATATATATATGTAAATATATGTGTGTATGTATGTATATATATATATGTATTCGTGTGTGTATATGCATATATATATATATATATATATATATATTCATGAAAAAATAAGTTTGCTTGAAATAAAAGCTTGTGATGAAAATTTGATTGCCCATGAAACTCTTGCCTCAGCATATCTTATAAAAACGATACAACTATGATCAAACTACAGGAAAGGTGTAAAAACAGACACTGGTCATCTGCGAAATAAAACAAAAAAAAACATCACATTTTTGTCCAAGTGTCTTTGTAATGCAACACATTGTTGTGGTTTTCTGAATGTCTTCCTGACCAGAAACATGAGGAGAAGAGCGGTCGGAAGAGTTTGAGTGTAAAATTCCACTGCGGTGTGTGCAGCCTGCAGGTGAAGGTGTAAAGTGTCAGGTTCCAGGCCTGCAGTGCTGGAGGTGTAGGTGTAGTGTGTAAAATTCCACTGAGCGAGAGCCAGAGTTTTTTAATGCCCTCAATTCGTGTAATCTGAGGGGAAGACGAGGAAATGGCCTCGAACTGAAAAAGTAGCCTGAAACAACACGGCCGGGAGAATAAACACACCCTTTAATCCCCGTGTGAGAGAGCAAAAAGCGGTGCGGGCGTTTCTATGGTGTCAGGTGTTGTTTTTGCACAATGGCGGCTTAGATGTGAGGCACTCCCAACAGGGGAGCGCTCCTCGCTCCCTCCCTGTGGGTGATTAAACAACATTGAAATGTTTGAGGGGTAGCAATCACCGTGTTTACTAGGTACTACTGTAGTTACTAAGTGACTATCAAACACATGCATGAGGTCACTAAAGATGTTCAGGTGTGTCACTCAGGTGGGTCAATAATGGAAAAAAAATGTTTTCTGCAACTGAATGACGGCTAGAAATCGGCGCGGTTACTTGTTACTAATCTAACAAGTGCATGATGTCACTCAGGTGGGTAACAACAAAAATGCTTATCTGCAAACTAAGGTATGACGGGTTGAATACAGCTGAGTGAATAATGGGAATGGTCGCAAAAATACTTGAGTCAGGACACTGATTCAAGTGCTGCATAGATGGAGGATGAAAGAGCAAATATCTTTCTTTAAGGTTGTGAGTTCAAACCCTGCCCGGGTCATACCAAAGACTAAAATTGGGACCCATTACCTCCCTGCTTGGCACTCAGTATCAAGGGTTGGAATTGGCGGTTAAATCAGCAAAATGATTCCCGAGCGCGGCCACTATGATGCTCACTGCTCCCCTCACCTCCCAGGGGGTGGAACAAGGGGATGGGTCAAATGCAGAGGGTCATTTCACCACACTTGGTGTGTGTGTGAGTAACAGTGGTACTTTAACTTTTAACTTCAAGAGTACAAGAAAAGCAGTGTCAATATATCTCTCAGCCAGAAGGAAACCCAACATCTTTAAAACTGTGTCAGCAAAAACACTTTTCCCCCATTTTGTGCAAAAGAATTGTCAGTTTCTGAGACTACAAAATCACTTTTTATCTAATGTGATGAAACAGACACATCTGATCATTTCCAAAAAGATAATGCCGAAAGTGTACATTCAAAAGCAGGCGACTACTGGTCATTGTTGTCATGGTGATTCCAGGGTTTAAGGTGAGGATTCCTTTTGAGAAACCTCTTCTTGGGGATATCGCTGAGGTAGAAGGGCAAAGTGAGGGAGGAAGGGTTCTCTTTCCGTAACACGATGCGATCTTTGATGGCCTCTTTAATCACCTGCAGGAATCAAGCACAGAAATTAGTGTCAACATATTGAAAAAAAAAAACATTTGCGTCTCCATAATGAGTCTGTGTAGCCTGCCTAGATCCACTGCCAGCTGGCATCCGTTTCATCTGACTTTTTGTAACATGTTAGACTTATACACTACACAACAGTTTTTGTCATGACAATCTGTAATAATAATATTAGGTTACGTCTAAATTATTTTCAAGATGCACTTAATAATACGACACAAAGATTGGAGGGACTAATATAATGGGGAATGGGAAAAGGGTAAGAATATCTACATCAATCCTCGTCCTCTGCAGTGTATACTGAATGTGTATTGTTATTTTTACTAGGGGTGTAATGGTACACAAACATTTCGGTTCGGTAAGTACCTCGGTTCAGAGGTCACGGTTCGGTTCATTTTTGGTACAGGAAGAAAACAGCAAAATATAAATTTTTGGGTTATTTACCAAATTTGCAAAATCTTCCACCAAAATGTTTTTTTCTTCGTGGAATATTTAATGTGAAGAAAACGGAAACTTGGATAGGTCAGTAATTCATAATAACATTGATTTTGATTCAATATTATGTTTTGAGCAATGACAGTTTGAAAGAAAAAAAAAACAGCTTTGTTTTATTAGTCAACGTTGCAACTTTTTTTAAATTACATTTAGCCTTTGAGCTTTTTTATTTCACTTTTGTCTGTTTTTGTTTATTTGAATAGTATTTTTAGAATGTGCCGTGGGCCTTTAAAACATTAGCTGTGGGCCGCAAATGGCCTCCGGGGCACACTTTTGACACCCCTGCTATGGATAATAAAAAATAAAATCTGATAAATCTATGGGTGAAAAGCAGAGCCTGGCGACGCATGCGCGTTTATCATAACTCTCTCGCTTTTTCTGTCTCTGCCCCGCCCTCACGAATGCTGCTGCGCACACGATTTGTTTGGTTTTTAACTCCTTCTTAACCCCGAATGTACATTTAAAATACATGCAACCCTTACTTAAAATGCCGGACATTTGAGGCATTTAAGAAACTCCACCCGGACAGCTCCGTAAAAGAGGACATATCCGGTGTAAAGAGGAAGTATATCATATATGGTCAGTCTATCGTAGCCCGGTCGCTGCTAGCATGCTGTGTGTTTTTTTTTATTTTTTATTGATTGAAACTTTTATTAGTAGATTGCACAGTACAGTACATATTCCGTACAACAGACCACTAAATGGTAACACCCGAATACATTTTTCAACTTGTTTAAGTCAGGGTCCACGTAAATCAATTCGTGGTGCCTCGGTGTGCATTGTTTACACAATGTGCGGTGCGCTACTTAAAATGTCCGTGTGGAACTCGTTCGGTACACCTCCGAATCCCACCAAAACCCTCGTACCGAAACGGTTCAATACAAATACACGTACCGTTACACCCATAATTTTTACCCAAATGTGTACCTTTGACAAAAAAATAGCTCTGTTATGCGAAACACAAATATCCACTGCAGAGGACACTCAGAAGGGTTTATTAGGACTATATATGTCAGAGGGTGGCCTAGAGAGGGGATTTCAGAGGTACGTAGAAATTATTTTTCAACTGTTTTGACACTACTGTAGATGGCCTTATATCTATAGTTGAGGTCTACTTAAACACAGTGGAACCTCGCTTTACCAACACATTATTATACAAACTTCATCCATCCATCCATCCATTTCCTACCGCTTATTCCCTTTCGGGGTCGCGGGGGGCGCTGGCGCCTATCTCAGCTACAATCGGGCGGAAGGCGGGGTACACCCTGGACAAGTCGCCACCTCATCGCATACAAACTTCTCAATGTTATAAACCATGGACCGATTAAAAATATGCTTTGTTGTACAAACCTTGTCTTAGTGTGTAATGTTTCATCCACCCATTGTGTGCCTGATGTTGTGCTCATTGCTACTTTGTGTGCTTCAAAGTGTTTTAGCATTTTTACCAACGTTTTCTCATTTTGTTAACTCAATTTGAGTCCAAAGTAAACAATGGACAAGCCACGTGTAGTTTGAAACATTCATGAAGTACCCACAAGATTGTTGCCACGGCCTCTTTCCCTGTTCCCCTCTCTTCTGCTGCATGCAAAGACACAAATTAAGTAGATTTTAAGTTCAAGGAGGTTTGTGATTTCAAACTGAGTGCACCACTGGGCTAGTGACAGTGTGTGCGCGTGTCAGCAGGGCGGCTGAAAAAAGAACAATGCAGCTATTTATTGTTTTACTTTTGTTATTAAATAGAAAGTTGACCTATCAACCGCTTATTATGTCTATACAGTACGGTATAACGCTTAATGTTGTGTTCAAAGTGTACAAATCTTTACTTAAATATGGATTTTTGCCGAGTCTAGAACCCATTATTCATGTTGTTTACATTGTTCATTTTGGTGAAATTCGCTTCAATATACAAACTTTTCTAATTACCAACCTTGTTCAAAAACCAATTAAGTTTCAAATCGAGGTTCCACTGTACCTCACAGCACATGACATCAAGCTCTTCTCCAATTAGTGAATGGTGGGAGTAAGAATGTAAACAGGCAGAATGTCAAAGTAGGGACTATTAGTAGTTGTAGTGTAGTGTTTCAGAACATGTAGCAAAATACTACTTTGTTAATATTTGGAATAATTACCGTAGTTTCCGGACAATAGGCGGCTACTTTTTCCCAAGCTTTGAATCCTGCAGCTAATAAAACGGTGCAGCTAACTTATGGATTTTTTTTTACCAACGGCCATAATGTTTTGTATTTAACAAATAGTTTTCATTTAACACCGACAGAGAAAATGAAAAAAGTGTGATTTTGTTTGTGCTAGGGCGCCATCTTTTGGACGTGTTTGCTAAGTGTAGGTAAGTATTTGTCCATAGCGTTTTTGTTCAAAATGATTCTTTATTCATCACTTTAAGCAAGGTTTGTAGGTTTTACAATATAACTAAAACGATTCATACTTACTAAACCGTCCTATGTTTGATGTCTGTAGGAGTGTTTTCATGCATATTGGTTTGTGCTATTGCAATATAATCAAGCTAGCGTCAAAAAAGTTAAAGTTAAAAGTTAAAGTCCCAATGATAGTCTATGTGGTGAAATTATCCTCTGGGAGATGAGGGGAGCAGTGAGCAGCAAGAGGTGGCCACGCACGGCATTAGCTTGTATGCTAACAAGTTTACAAGTGTCTGTGTAAGTATTATTATCTTACAATGGCATTCTGTTTGTATTGTTTAAGTTTCATATATTCACCAAAATGTCACCATGGAGTTATTTAGTCTATTTGGCTGATTGGAAAGCTAACTTTAGCAGCTAGGGTGTCCATTAAAATGACTTCTGTTTTGTTCGATCAGCCATTTTACTTCTGTGTGATAGACACCGTTTGGAAACAATTAATAGATGTAAATAAACATTTACAAACGCTTTTGTAGCGGTATATATCTGCGGCTTATTGTCCGGTGCACTAGCAGGCCAAGTGTTAATGTAAAAGCACCCTGTGTTAAATTGAGGACCAGCCTGGACACCGCTCATCATATCACCAGTGATTGTCATCTGACAATCTGTGATGCACACTCATACTTCTAAGTAGCACGTTCTGTAAAAAAGTATTCCTCTTTGAAAGGTTTCGAACATTGTGAAGACGATCTCTGCTATAATGGCTGTAAACTGTGAGACAAATGCTAAGTTGATCAAAACCACATCGTTTTTGTTTTTTTTACATATCAAAGCTGGAGCCTGGAAATAAAAACAAATGATAATTTCTTCTACTTTAAATCAGGAAGCAAACAGGGTGGTCTTTGCATCACATTTGAGTCCTCTCACTCAGCACGGAAGTGACTCACTTACAGTTAGTGAAAGTCAGTCTTCTCATGATGACACACCTACACTTGATAAAACTTGTATTAGCCATATTAAATGTTTAGTGTTGCACCACAAACTAATATTTGTATGATGACAATGCAAATGTGCAAAGCATGACCAGATGCACCATGCCCGACAATAAGACCTCCATCACCAAGTTTAATCAGAGAGTACGTGCGTACCTTTTGGAAGCCAGCAAAGCCAAAACTTACCTCCAAGTTGTTGAGGGTGTTGAATTCCATGAGGTCATGGAGTCGAGTGAATGCCTCGTTGGAGTACTGGAAGTTGAAGGTGGAGAATGGAGACTCGGGGTCGTCAAAGATGTCGAAGTCTGCAAACTCTTTGTCCTTCTCTGTCTCTCTTGGAACACCTGTTGTCACATTCGTACCACAGTGCTATCAGTAAGAGAATGGAGTCCTTCTGCAGCCACAATGATAAACATCGGGTTAAATGATTACCTGTCTAAACACAGATTTGTTTTTGTGAGGATAGAACACGTGGATTGAATTGATTGCAATTGGACTATTGTCAGAATAATTGTATCTAAGTTATCACAAAACTTTGTTTTGCAATGAGTTCCCGGTGAGAAGACAAAAGCTGTCTGTGATCCTACCAAGCGGAAGGATTGTAAAATGCCACAGTGTACGCGTTTCTCCTCATTGAGCGAAATTTAATTCTGCGTGTGTTTTAATTCCTTGCCTCTTGTCTTGTTTAATAGATGTCATCAGTGTTTGAACCTGTCAACTATTCAGGTTGTCTTAGAAGACCTTTGCCTCATGATCAAAGACTCGATAGGACAGTTAAATTTGCTATACTTGGATATCCAGGGTGTACCCCGCCTTTCGCCCAAATGCAGCTGAGATAGGCTCCAGCATCCCCCACGGCCCCCAAAGGGACAAGCGGTAGAAAAAAAAAAAAAAAAAAAAAAATATATATATATATATATATATATGTGTGTGTGCTTGTGTGTGTATATATGTGTATGTATATATGTAGCCTTGATCACCCCATGGGAGGTGAGGGGAGATATAGGTTAGCTCTAAGCCTCTGCCCTATCAAGTCTTCGAGCCTAGAGTTATCCTATCTAGTTCTAGTAGCTAGAGCCATCTTATCTAAGAGTCATTTCGCCCCCTGCTCAAAGACTAGATAGCACTGTTTTAGTGACTGTAGTTCTAGGCTGAAATACTAGATAGGATAGCTGGAGTTAATCAAACAAGATAGGACAGCTCAAGACTCAGTGACTCGATAGAGCAGCCATAGGGAATAGAGCTGTCCTATCTCGAAGATGTTTTGCCTCATGCTTAGAGACTAAAAAGGACAGCGCTGGTGACTAAATCTGTCCGATCTAGGAGACATATATATAGAAAACTTTTCGCCTCATGCTCAAAGTCTTACTGGAGTTAGATAATAGCAGTGCTTTAGTGCAGTGGTTCTCAAATGGCGGTACGCGTACCCCTGGGGGTACTTGAAAGTATGCCAAGGGGTACGTGAGATTTTAAAAAAATATTCTAAAAATAACAACAATTCAAAAATCCTTTATGAATATATTTATTGAATATGACAAAATGTAAGTTCATAAACTGTGAAAAGAAATGCAACAATGCAATATTCAGTGTTGACAGCTAGATTTATTT
>NC_084632.1:23954196-23999196 GCF_033978795.1 Nerophis ophidion | reverse complement strand
TTTGAATAAAAACGTTTTGGTACAATGAGTTTACTTATTCAACCTGAGGGTTGCAGTTTCGCTCCCAGCCTCTTGCCATCCAAATCGCTGCTGTTGTGTCCTTGAGCAGGACACTCCACCCTTTTCCCCCCAGTGCCGCTTACACTGGTGAATGAATGATGAATGATGAATGATGGTCGGAGGGTAGGTGCAAACTGGCAGCCACGCTTCCGTCAGTCTACCCCAGGGCCGCTGTAGCTTACCACCACCAGGTGTGAATGAATGATGGGTTCTCACTTCTCTGTGAAGCGCTTTGAGTGTCTAGAGAAGTGCAATATACTGTAAATCTAATCCATTATTACTGCTTATCCCTACATTCCTTTTTGCGGCTGTTATTATAGGATTAGCGTGTATCCATGTTAAAATAGGTTGTTCTATTCACACATCACACGTCATGCTACATTTTTACCAAAATGTTCTTCATATGAAAAATCTTCCGTAGGAAAAAGTTTGGAAAAGGGAACCCTTCAATCGGAAACTGATTCAGTATTCAGTCAGTATAAGGTCCTACAATCTGGAAGTCCATATATGGACAAAGCATGGAAAAAAAAAACCTTCCGCAACATCCATAAACAGGCTGCGGAAGTACGTGGGCAGATGGCCGACTGAATGTAAAGAGGCGCTGGAGTGGGGATGAGATGTAGATGTGGTGTTAGGATGTCTTTGTGTGTCTAATGATAAATGTCTGTTTACACATACTACTCTCCCACTGGACTGAGAGATTCCCTCCCAGCACCTGGCTCCTCAAGGAACCATCTTTCTCCCAAACGGCTAATAAAACACAAACGGACCGCCAAGGTTCCTGTCTGTATGCACACGCAACCGGCAAAATGTATGCTGGCTTAAAAGCCCAGAATTTCCATGAATGACCGCACACACCCACATTCAATCGTGAGCAATGGGGCCTAACTGGCGAGACATAATTATTGTGTCAATGTTGTTGTTGAATGATTGTATAACTTCAAGGAAGAGATGCCTCATGTGAAATGACGGTAAAATGGCATAAAGGGGTACAGTTAGATTGTTTTTCCTTCCACATATTTTGTGGAAAGCTCGCCATGTGTACTCACTTACCAGGCGCTTTAAACTCCCTGAAGTTGATGTTGACCAGAACAAAGTGGATGACAGTTGGGCAGTTCTTTTCGCCTTTTTTGGGTTTGAACACGTAGCATTCCTTCAGGCCCTCTCGGTCGAAGACTTTCGGATCAATTTTGGGGAATGGAAGCTTGTTCATACGAGCCCATTTTTCCGCCAACAAGAGCTCCTGAAGCGTTGAAATTGACCGATGATGACATGAAACCATTTTTTCAATGAATATTTGTCAATGTAGTGGAGTAAGTCAGACCTTGAATGGCGGGCTGGAGTCACTGGGTCGTGCAGAGAAATCAAAGGAGATGATGAGGTCGACGGTGCGTTGGGGCCGCAAGAGGAGAGGGTATGGGAGGTTGTAGGTGAGGCCGCTGTCCACCACATGGATCTTCTTACTCTTCACATCCAGAGGTTCATAAATGCGGTCAAACTCGTCAGGGTCTATGAAAGTGGCACACCATTAAGTCAGCTATGACTGGAATAAATACCCGGGACAGTATGTCACACATGTTGCATTGTCAACATTCAACCACTGGACACTTCGAAAGACACCTCCGAGGTACCATAATAACATAAAGACTTACTTGAAATCTAGTCTAGATGTTAGAATTTTAAGCAGTTTAAAAAGCTTTTAGTAAATCCTACTTTAAAAAGTAAAATGACATGTTATCCTTGATATAATACCAATATAAGTTGCTACATATACACTAGATGCCAGGTTAAATAGAGGTACAGCTCTCGAGGTGACACGAGCACCTGGACATAAATGGTCAAAATTGTTGGCTATTAGTCATTATTGTCAGCCATCTACAATGTTCCACGTGCATGCAAGTTGTGTGCTGTGAACTGATAGCATAGTCACTTCTTGCTGTCTGCTGATCTGACCATAAGCTCATTAAGTTGTCTGGTACAGTTCCCCAAAAGTGTAGTGTGTCTGATCATTTTGTACCGTGTCCATAGTGATATATTACCAACCTCTACAGCACATGTGTCAAACTCAAGGCCTGGGGGCCAGATATGGCCCGCCACATCGCTTTATAATGCCTGGAAATAAAGCACCTTATCTTTTCTTACTAAATGTATGTGTTCTTTCCATTTTGACAGAAAAACCCCATGTAGTGCATGAAATTGCATTCCTTGCAAACTTTAGTAGTATCCAATAATGCAACAAATATTCTATTATAATAATTTCCAAACCATTTTTTTTTTGGTGAAATTACAAAATAAATACTTAAATATTTGCTTGACTAATTAAAGTTAAAGTACCATTGATTGTCACACACACACTAGGTGTGGCGAAATTATTCTCTGCATTTGACACATCACCTTTGATCACCCCCTGGGAGGTGAGGGGCAGTGAGCGGCAGCATTGGCCACGCCCGGGAATCATTTATGGTGATTTAACCCCCAATTCCAACCCTTAATGCTGAGTGCTAAGCAGGGACGTAATGGGTCCCATTTTTATAGTCTTTGGGTTTGAACTCACGACCTACCAATCTCAGGGCGGACACTCAAACCACTAGGCCAGTGGTTCTCAAATGGGGGTACACGTACCCCTGGGGGTACTTGAAGGTATGCCAAAGGGTACGTGAGATTTTTTTAAATATTCTAAAAATAGCAACAATTCAAAAATCCTTTATAAATATATTTATTGAATAATAATTCAACAAAATATCAATGTAAGTTCATAAACTGTGAAAAGAAATGCAACAATGCAAAATTCAGTGTTGACAGCTAGATTTTTTGTGGACATGTTCCATAAATATTGATGTTAAAGATTTCTTTTTTTGTGAAGAAATCTTTAGAAATAAGTTCATGAATCCAGATGGATATCTATTACAATCCCCAAAGAGGGCACTTTAAGTTGATGATTACTTCTATGTGTAGAAATCTTTATTTAGAATTGAATCACTTGTTTATTTTTTAACCAGTTTTTAGTTATTTTTATATCTTTTTTCCCCAAATAGTTCAAGAAAGACCACTACAAATGAGCAATATTTTGCACTGTTATACAATTTAATAAATCCGAAACTGATGACATAGTGCTGTATTTTACTTCCTTATCTCTTTTTTTCAACCAAAAATGCATTGCTCTGATTAGAGGGGTACTTGAATTGAAAAAATGTTCACAGGGTGTACAACACTGAAAAAAGGTTGAGAACCACTGCACTAGGCCATACTTTCAAAGTAAGATATGCATGAAATTGTACACTGTATCAATGAAAATAGATTTTATAGTAAAATTAATTTTGGTTTTTTTTACAGCATATTACTGTATATTTAAAAAACTCCGCAACTGTTTTTTTCTCTGTGAAATTCTGTCGACTGAGCTGCCAGTTTTTCTCGGAAAATCTATGGTTGTTGTTTTTTACGGTTTATTACTGTAAATGGAAAAACAGTAACACATTTTCTATACAGAAAAAAAACAGTGGTAGTAATTTTTCATTTATGCTGTAAAAAACACCATAGATATTTCAGTAAAATTCTGGCGACTAAGCTGTCATTTTTCCCGTCAAAAAACAGTGGTACTGTTTTTTCCAATTACTGTAAAATGTTAAAAGAAAAAAAAACTGTATATTATAAAGTAAAATTCCGGTGACTGAGTTGCCAGTTGTTGTTTTTTTGCTGAAAAATCTACACTATTTTTACGGTGTATGTAAAAAATAAATATATTATTCAAATGCATAGGCCTATTTATATATTGTTCACTGTTAGAAGCTGCCCGCTGAGGTCAGCCATAACTGCAACGTGGTCCTCAATGAAAACAAGTTTGACTCTAGGGATTAAAATACCAAATTTTGATAAAATATTTTATATTTTCTTAAATTAGTTCTTAAGAAAAATAAAAGCCCAATCTAAGTCATTGTATGGATATTGTAAGTCTTATAATTTAGGATGCTCAGACCAGGCATTTTTTGCCGTATACACCCTGGACAAGTCGGCACCTCATCGCAGGGCCAACACAGATAGACAGACAACATTCACACTCACATTCACACACTTGGGCCAATTTAGTAAATCATAAAATCAATTAGTAAACGTCAATAATTGATTTGTTTATTGTAAATAAAGTAATACAGACAGTTGTAAAATGTGATTGACTGCAGCGAGCCACCTCACCGAAAAAATCAGACCAGCTCCTTTATTTTAGGGGACTTTTGTTACAGTTTTGCACACCTTTCCTTGAATTTAATAACTATGGGAAAAATTTAACTGTTTCTTTTTACAAATGCACTGTTTTTTAAAGTTGCAAGTGATAGTTTATTATTTAGTGAATTAAAAAGAAATGTAACACTTCATCAACATATATAAACTATAGATGCATCAGTATTCAATTTTTAATCGAATCTTAGCTCCTGAATCATAATCTGAATCGGAATTGAATCGTAAGGGGCCCAAAGATTTCCACCTCTGCTGGCTATTATCATTTTAAAACAAAAACATGCTTGTTGTTACCTGTCACAGCGTCTACCTCCTCCTCTGGTGTAAGTGCATGGCAGATGACCCCACTGACAGGAGAGAAAGGCATGCTGGTGTTCAGGTTCAGGCCCAACATGAAGTTATGCACCTGGCCAAATGGAGTCAGGATAGAAAATGTTAGAATTTTTTTTTTTACAGATTTAATTCATCTAACAGAACAGAAATACAAGGAATCTACTAATAAGTTTAACTTTTGACACCTTGCCAGCACGGCCCTCTCTGGTGTTAAACAGGGCTGAGTCGCTGAAGAGCGATGTGAACATCCTTTGTACCCAGCTGGCCTGAGCAGTGCGATGATACTCATCCTCAGCCTCTTGGTTCTCTGTGCCGACTGAACACCAACATGATTATTTAGAAACGTACAGTACAGCTCTTTTAAATGCAATGACAACATAGCCTCATAAACAGTCACAATAATTAGAAGTAATAATTACTAATCAGATACGATGTACTTTTTCTAGTTTGGACTTGGTAATTTTACTTTAAAAGGGGCCACATTGTGATTTTTGTTGTACATTTAAAACACTTCCTTGTGGTTTACATAAGAACTGTGTTTTTTTGGTTAAAATTGTGCAAAGATTGTGTTTTACAGACCATCTTCAAGGCGCTTTCTGACAGTCTCTTCAGAATGCCCTGTTTTGTGGTGGTCTTATTTCACGGGCTGACGCCCTCCTCCAGGCCAAGTCGTCATCGCCTGCGTCTCCACGCCGTCAGCATTGTTTAGTTTTGGTGCTTTCATATTGAGACTACTGACAGACAGTAGTGAGCACTATACACTACTTTTTATTAGAAATGCCACCAGCAGAGAATTACAGCATGCATGTGCATGTACGAGCCAGTCTTCTCCAAAACAAAAGCTATAGAACTAAAAGTACTTTATTTACTATAACTAAATAAAAAAGGCTGACCCAGCAAAGCTCTTGAGATAAATCTTTACCATATAAGAAGATTTCCGCTGACGTAAATAAGACAAAATATGTAAAGTTTTGAATTCCAAGTTTGGAGTAAGTTTGGAAGAAGGCAAGATTGTTTTATAAATATCTCTGCCATGCCGTTTGATTTCAGACTAATACGGATCCCAAATACAAAAAAACCCAAAACAGGCACCAACAGGTAAGAAAAAATGGTTTTGCGCAACATGACCTCTTTAAGAGATTGACTTCAGCCTTGTCTGTATCTGTTATGCTCATCTCTATCTAATATGAAGTGTGCAGAATTCTTAAGGAAATATGTAATACAACTGTGGAGCGATGATGTTTGCCAACATGTGGGAGGTTGTTTGTGTTCCCAGAATTTTAAAAAGAAACATGATATTTGTTTTATTTAATGCAGGACAAAACATTGACTTTCACTGCTTTTCCCAAAACATTTTACTACAGGTTTTTTTGTTTACGACACTTTTTTTTCCCCGTTCCCTTTATCTTAGACAGAAATGGCTTCCACATATTCAGCAAACACATCATTACAAGGAAAATGCTGAGCTTTGACCTTTGAGTAAGATTTAATGATGTACCAATGGACAGATGGAAATTTTACCACGAACATGCAAAACATATGGTCAGGACTTCCACGTTCCCTTATATACAGTAATATGTAAATACACAAGCAGTGTCATTTGAAACTCTAACTTTTTCCCTGGAGTAAAATTGTAGCTCACCTTTGCGGGGTTCATCCTCGTTGTCCATACTGTCTTCTCCAACAATGTGCTGTGGTTTAATCTGCTCTGTAAAATGAGACACACGTCAAGGTGTATATTGACAATAGCCTTAGTGCACATCAACACTGCACCCTAAAGATGCTGAAATACAGAGTCTTCTTTGCCACTCTCAAATTACACAAGGTACCAACATGTAATACCAGTGATGAATAAATACGTTCTTTAACAGGGTGGAAGTGTTTTCAGCACTTTAATAAGACCAATATATTGTCTCTTTGCATGCAATAGTGGCCTGCACTTTTTTGGAAGTTTGCCAATCATTCACAATCATTGTGTGAGAGAACAACAGTTTTTATTTTTGATGCATTCTAAATATCAAAAAAATGCGATCAAAAGTCAGCTTCCAGTGGAGCCTGTAGGAGTCACTCTATTCTGCCAATAAAAGCTCTTAAAACCTCCATTAAGGTTTTATATACATGATGTAAGTATGTAAGTAAACATTGAATTTTTACTTATTTTGATCATTTTAAGCATATCCGACACATTAACATCGTTCACTTTTTTTTTTTTTACTTCATCACTGATTATTACTCACTGCAGTCAGTAAGAGCCAACAAACTTGATAAAACAGCACTTACTGTACAAGGTCTTCTCTCACTAGAATGGTCATATATTCCCATTTAAGTGATTAATGACTCAATCCTCGCGAAGATAAGGGAGGTGCACTTTTTTTGGAAGCTTGTCAATCATTCACAATCATTATGTATGAGAAGAACACAAGAGTTTTCCTTTTTGATGCATTCTAAATATAAAAAAATGTGATCAAAAGTCAGCTTCCTGTGGAGCCTATAGGAGTCGCTCTATTCTGCCTATGACAGCTCTTAAAACGTCCATTAGGGTTTTGTATACAGGATGTAATTAAGTAAGAAAAGATTGATTTTTTATTTATTTTTATCATTTTAAGCAAATGCGACACATTAACTTAAAAAAACGCATCACAACGCTCACCTTTTTTTTTTTACTTCATCACTGGTTATTACTCACTGTAGTCACTAAGAGCCAACAAACTTGATAAAACAGCACTTACTGTACAGTGTCTTCTGTCATTAGGATGGTCATATGTTCCCATTTAAGTAAGAAATGACTCATAATCCTCGTGAAGAAAAGGGAGGTGCAACTCAGCATCTTTTTGTGTCGTTCTTGCCATTGCTGGGTCTAAATTGGCTGTCAAAGTGTACCAGCTTGTTGGAATAGAGGCATGATTTATGATCGACAATAAACTTTCACGTGCAAAGGAAGAGAGAAAGCACCAGACCACTCGAGAATTTTTATTTTTTTCTATATTTTATTGTTTATAGTTGATACTCGAGAATTTAGACATCGGCAAACAGGCTAGCAATCATGGCGGTGCTATGAATGATATTGTTATTATAAGCGCTAACTACCATGCGTCGGTAAGGTGGGCGGGGTTGGGGGCGCGGGGGTGTAAAATACATTCAGGAAGAGTCACGGATGCAAAGGATTCTGGGTATTTGTTGTATTGCGTTTATGTTGTATTACTGTGAGGATGTTCTCCCGAAATATGTTTGTCATTTTTGTTTGGTGTGGCTTCACAGCGTGGCGCATATTAGTAAGAGTGTTAAAATTGTTTATATTACAACCATCAGTGTACTCTGTATCACCCAGTATGCCTTTCAATCTTGTACGTGTGCCTGCAGAAGCTGCATACAATATGTTGCTGGGCTGGCAAACCGTTTGTACATGTTGTTGAAGGTGTTAAAGGCAATGGCCTAACAGCACGCCCTTATTCTTGTCTTCAGGATGAACACCATTGGATATTCGCGAGAACGATTGCGGCTCCCATTGTCTTCATTGCTCTGTGAAACGGGTTTAAATAGCTCTTTGAGTGGTAAAAGTGGCCGAACTATGATGTATTTCAACGGGCGGGTGGCGGGCGCTTGCGGTTCTGATAAAATGTTGGTTCGGGTGGATGACGAAATTGGTGATGCGGTTGCGGATGATATAATTGCATATCCGCGCATCTCTAGTAGGTACTGAATCTTGATCGAATTGTGAGGTGCCCAAAGATTCCCACCTCTAGTTAGCGCTTATAATAACAATATCACTGATACTTGGTATTAAGTCACTAAATTGAGTATTTTTGCCGCTTTTAGGATGTTTTTTTAATTGGGTTTTATGGGGGGAATATTGCACCTAATATTGGCTCTGCTGTATTCAGACTTTTGTTTACATGTATTAAGTTAAGTATAAAGTTAGAATGGGACAAGCGGTAGAAAATTAATGGACGGATGGATACATTAAAACAAATTAATCCGTCATCATGTCTTTCATAATGATTGCGACCGATAGGCAAAATTCCCAAAAAAGTGCAGTTCCCTTTAACCTAAGCAAACATCAAAAGTGACCAAACCCAAGGTAGTGGAAGGAACAGTCAACATGCACACTACACACACACACACACACATACATAGCTATTTCTAAATATGTTTGCATATACAGTAATTGTAATTACTGTATGAGTGGTCTGGTTCTCTTTGTGAAGTGCAACAAAAAGTTTAGCAGAGTGGAAAAATTAATTTCCCTTCAGGGAATACAATTAGTATAATACAAAGTCAGAGGTCGCCACAGCAAGTCAATCGCATGAATGGTTTTGGTTTACGGCCAATTAGGCAAATTTGAGTATTACGTCATTATGTCGCCTCCATTCCTGGAACTTATTGTTGTCACAAATTTCAGTCCTGTGGTAAACAATATTTTGTAAATACTCTAGAGAAGATTGTTGATACATTTTAGCAGGTCAGGGCCAATAACACATTTTTCTGGCACACCGTTATATATATTGTGCCACAAATTGACTATACTGTATACTATAATATTTTCGGACCAGATTAAGCACTAATGTAATCATAGAATATAAAATTAAGAGATAATATAAACAAATGGTTTAGTTTTGAGTTTATTTCGAACATGTATACAGATACATCATACATCATAAAATCCCCACATTCTCATTTCTCTTTACATGTTTGAAAAGAAGTAGGAAGAAGCAAATTTTATTATATCGTACCCTTTTTTCCATTTCGTTGCAATTACTGACATTTGTTTGCTTCCCATTCTCATCTTGTAATGCAATTTGCATTAATGAGTTCTAAATACAACAGTTCTCTTCATAGTTAAGTCAGTTATGAGTCACATAATCAGATGAATAAAATGTCAGTTTTTAACAAAGTTCACAATGTTTATCAAAATGTTTCTTTTTTGTTCTTTGTAAACAATTGTAGTTTGAACAACCTCTTAAACTGGATTATATTAGTACATAGTTTGAATTATTTGTTTCTTTCCATCATTTAATTACACATACGGATGTGCTAAAAGCTTTCAGTGTTGTATGTTTGAGTTTGAATTTATTTAAATTCGAACATGCATGCATACAATATGATACAACACAATTTCCAGTTTCTCTTTTCAACATGTTCGAAAAGGAGTAGGAAGAAGCAGATCTTATTTAATCCTACCCCTTTTCTTTTACATAACTGTTGCTAAAACTTTTGTTCACTTCCTGTTCTCCATTTATTCACAATATACTCCATAAATATTCACAATAAAAATAAATAAATAAATAATTGGTGAAGTAAGTCATATTTCATACGATGAGATAAGTAAGATTGTTTTGAGAATGACAGAATGGATGGATGAATAAATTCAGAATGTTTATCATGGTTCTTCTTCTTTGTACTTTGTAAACACTTTGAGTTTAAAGAATTTCTTGAAGTGGATAATATTGTTTGATTGGTTTGCTTAATCTATTCCATAATTTAATTCCACATACAGATATACTGAAGGTCTTAAGTGTTGTAGGTGCGTATAAATGTTTTGAATTACACTTTTCTCTAAGATTATATTTCTCCTCTTTTTTGAGAAGAATTGTTGTATATTCTTGGGAAGCAGGTTATAGTTTGCTTTGTGTATAATTTTAGCTGTTTTCAAATTCACTATGTCATAGAATTTCAGTATCTTTGATTCAATAAATAAAGGGTTTGTATGTTCTCTATATCCAACATTATGCATTATTCTAACTCAGGAGTAGGGAGCCTATGTCTCTAGAGTCAGATGTGGCTCTATTGATGACTGCATCTGGCTCTCAGATAAATCTTAACAGACATTGCTTAACACGATAAGTAATGAATAATTCCGCTGGTAATCACAGTGTTAAAAATAACGTTCAAATTATAAAACATTCTCATGAATTTGAATCCAACCATTCGTTTTCTATCGCACCTGTCCAAGATGTCGCATTAATGATAAGAAGTATTATATTTATTATTGGTAAGATTTAGAATAACAATGTTATTAAAAACAATAAGAGACTTATTATACTCTAAAATGTTGGTCTTACTTAAAAATGCACGCATTTAGTTGTATTCAGTGTTAAAAATTATTATATGGCTCTCATGGAAATACATTTTGAAATATTTGGCTTTCATGGCTCTCTCAGCCAAAAAGGTTCCCGGCCCTGTTCTAACTGATCTTTTTTGTAACAATGTTAGGGAATGAAGTGTACTTTTGTAATTATTTCCCCATATTTCTAAACAGTAACTCAGATATGGTAACACTAGTGAGCAGTAGAGAATATTAAGAGATTTTTGGTCGAGAACATGTTTTGCTTTATTCATTGTTGATGTGTTTCTTGCAACTTTATGTTGTATATTTTTTACGTGAGATTTCCAGTTAAATTTATCATCAATCATTATACCTAGAAATTTGGTTTAATTTACTCTTTCAATTTCTATTCCGTCTATTTGTATTGTGTTTGACTTTCTCTTCTACTGTTACTAAATAGCATTATTTTACATTTACTGAGATTCAACGATAGTCTGTTTTGTGAAACCATCTTTTTAATTTGTTCATTTCTTCTGTTATTATTTATATTATCTTCTGTGTGTTCTCTCCTGAACAAAAAGCTGTTGTATCATCCGCAAATAATACAAACTTTAAATCTCTTTTAACTTTACAAATGCCATCTATATAGAGATTGAATAATTAAGGTCCAAGTATTGATCCCTGAGGTACACCACAGGATATATTTAGCGTTGTAGAAGTGTGTTCGCCTAGCTTCACGTATTTTTTTCCTGTTCCTTAGATAACCTTTTATCCAGTTTAAGAATAACCCTCTGATGCCATATTGTTTTAGTTTTTTGATGAAAATATTGTGAATAATTTTGTCAAATGCTTTAGTTAAATTCATAAACACTGTGTGTGCATACACATGTTTTAAAATAGGTTTATCTTCTTTATATTTTTCCTCTTTTTTTGAGAACTGTTGTTAACTCCTGAGTAGAAAGTTATAGTTTGCTTTGTACATACTTTTAGCTCTTTACAGATGCACTAACTCACTGAGTTTCAGTATTTTGGATTCAATAAATAAGGTGATCTTTTTTGTAATACTGTTAATGAATAAATTGTACTTTTGTAATTATTTCCCCATATGTTTGCACAGTAACTCAGATATGGTAACACTAGTGAGCAGTAGAGAATATGGAGTAATTTTTGGTCCAAAACGTATTGGGTTTTATTCATTATTGAAATATTTCTTACCACTTTGTGTTGTATATTTTTTATACAAGATTTCCAGTTTATCTATTATTACTCCCAAAAATGTAATTTATTTCACCCTTTCAATGTCTACTCAGTCTATTTGTATTTGTTTGACTTTCCTTTCTACTACTACCGACTAACATAATTTTAGTTCTACTAATATTCAAGGATAGTCTGTTTATGTCAAACCATCTCTTAAAATGTTCATTTCTTCTATTATTTGTCTTAGCTCCTGTGTGTTCTCTCCTGAACAAAATGCAGTCGTGTCGTCCGCAAACAATACTAACTTTAAGTCCTTTGTAACTTTACAAATGTGTGCTGTTCATATAGAGATTGAAGCATTTGGTCCCAGTATTGATCCCTGGGGTAAACCGCAATAATATTGAAAAAAATTTGAGTTGAGTAGTTTGTTTTGTCTGTTTCTGTTGCCATCACTTTCTAACATATTTTCCATACTTGCTTGTTCGTCCGTGTTGATGGGCTCAGCTCCCTCATTTGGCTTGAAGCCAAATATACAGTATTCCTACACCAGGACATATAGCTTTGTAATCATCTTTTTTTTCTTTCAAATCGTTGTTACCTTGCGATGCTTATCATTAGCGACTCGCAAGGCTCTGTCGTTGCATCCTGAGTGTGTGAGTAAGATACAGTAGCAGCCCCGCATCCATCCACACAGACAAAGATAGTGAATCAACTGACAAGAGGATTCACACTTTTTTAATTCTCTTATTGAATGAATCAGAATCAGAAGTACTTTTTAATCCCAGAGGAGAAAAGTGAACCCTCTTGTTCCTGTTTGGAAGCGACACATCACAAAAACAAACGCACACAAATATAGCTATTTATTGATGGCATCAAAATTATTGAGTTTCATTTTATCGCTCGATCAATTGATTTGATTATCCGCCCTTGTTTACATCTTTTCAAACTATTTTACGAAGTAAACGTATGGGTATATTCACTTTTCATGATAATCATGAAACTCATTGCATAGTTATTGAATATGTTTTAGCATGTTTTTGTGTCACTTCACCATTCATATAGCCCAAAAGTGTCTTAAGTGCAGCCCGAGGGGGCCATTTTTGACGAGCAGCTTGTTTGTTTGTTTTTTACAGCCCCGTAGCACATTGTATGAATAAATTAAAAAAACAAAAACCTGGAAAAATGTACTAATTGAAAGGGAAAAAAGGTAGAAAATGAATGGATGGGCTAAAAAAGGCATAATGTAACAAGAAAAAGTCGTTTCTCAGCACTATGCAGAGTAGAAAATTATCTCCAAACTTCTCACAACAATAAACAAGCACTCTCATTAGATAGTATAAGTCAGGGGTAGGGAACCTATGGCTCTAGAGCCAGATGTGGCTCTTTTGATGACTGCATCTGGCTCTCGGATAAATCTGAGCTGACATTGCTTAACACAATAAGTAATGAATAATTCCACTTGTAATCACAGTTTTAAAAATAACGTTCAAAATATAAAACATTCTCATGCTTTTTTATGTTCAAAAAGTTACATTAATAGTAAGAAGTAATTTATTTATTATTGGTTAGTGTGGGGCTTGCCCTCCTGGGGGTTCTTCAGACCACCAAGAGCCTGTTTTAGGGTTACAATATTGTTTTATTTTATTTTTCTCTCAGTTGCTTTTCAGCAATTGTCTTTTTCTCTTTTGTCCTCTCTTCCACTCTGGCTCCAGCCCCAACCCTGTATCTCTCCTCCTGGCTGCTGCTTAAAACAGAGCGACAGGTGATTAGATAACAAGGCCCAGGTGGGCCGTCTACGCACCTGTCGCTGATTTCGAAGCCAGTCCTGGCAACATCCTGCTTTGCTGCAGGCCCGCAGGCCACGCCCCCTCCACAGTTAGCTTCAGAATAACAATGTTATTTTAAAGAATAAGAGACCTATTATATTCTGGAAATGTTGGTCTTACTTAAAAATGCACGCGTTTAGTTGTGTTCAGTGTTAAAAAAAAATATTATATGGCTCTTAGGGAAATACATTTTAAAATATTTGGCTTCTTGGCTCTCTCAGCCAAAAAGGTTCCGACCCCTGGTATAAGTGGTCCTCATTTTTTTTTATTCCCTATCCTTGACATTCCATTAACTAAAATGAAACTACTCTGAAACATACATCATCATGCTTCCTCCCACATCTTCATATTATGTACATTTGGATAAATGAAGACTTGAAATTGTCCTTAGGTGTGAATGTGAGTGTGAATGGTTGTTTGTTCTGTTATTGCTCAGTTGAGATTAATACTGTCATTGCACTGCAAAAACTCACAATCTCACCAAATATATATTTTTCTTGTGAAAATACCTATCCATCCATCCATCCATCCATCCATCCATCCATTTTCTACTGTTTGACCCTTTCGAGGTCGGGGGGGTGCTGGAGCCTATCTCAGCTGCATTCGGGCAGATTTAGTGTTGCCAATTCACCTATTCCCAGGTGCATGTCTGAGCACCCGGAGGGAACCCACGCAGTCACGGGGAGAACAAGCAAACTCCACATAGAAAGATAGCGAGCCCGGGATTGAACGCAGGATCTTCGTATTGTGAGGCACATGCACTAACCCCTGTATCACCGTGCTGCCCTCAAAATACCTAAACAAACTTAATACAAGTCACAATCCCCTGAAAAGTATTTTTTTAGTGAGTTTGTTTTAAGACACTTGACAATACTAGTAAGTACGATCTAATGATAAATTTTAATTGCTAATTCCAAGATCACGTTTAGGTATTTAAAGCATAAATATGTCTTTTAGAAATCTTACCAAGACAATTTTGACTTGTTCCATTGGCAGATTTTTTGCTCATAAACAAGCAAAAATATACTGTATAAACATATTTTTTTTAAGAGGGGCTTATTTTCCAGTGTGTTATTAAAGGCCTACTGAAATGAGATTGTCTTATTTAAACGGGAATAGCAGGTCCATTCTATGTGTCATACTTGATCATTTTGCGATATTGCCATATTTTTGCTGAAAGGATTTAGTAGAGAACATCGACGATACAGTTTGCAACTTTTGGTCGCTAATAAAAAAGCCTCGCCTTTACAGGAAGTAGCAGACGATGTGCGCATGGCGTCACGGGCAGTAGGGCTCCTCACATCATCACATTGTTTATAATGTGAGCTTCACATTGTTTATAATGTGAGCCTCTAGCAGCAAGAGCTATTCGGGCAGAGAAAGCGACAATCTCCCCATTAATTTGAGCGAGGATGAAAGATTTGTGGATAAGGAAAGTTAGAGTGAAGCACAAAAAAAAAAGAAAAAGAAAAAGCGACGGCTTCAGGCGGCGGCAGTGGGACCGTTTCAGATGTAATTAGACACATTTACTAGGATAATTCTGGAAGATCCCTTATCTGCTTATTGTTTTAATAGTGTTTTAGTGAGATTACAAAGTCATACCTGAAAGTCGGATGGCTGCGGTGAACGCCAGTGTCTCTCAGAGAAGCCAACGGAGGAGCCAAGATCACAACTGCCTTTTTGAGCTACAGGAGGAAGTCCCATAATCCACTGAAGTCTCCGGTAAGAGCCGACTTACTATCACAATTTTCCCATCCAAAAACTCGCTGGTTGACATAGAGAAACATGTTCGCTTGACCGCTCCGTGTTAAAGCTTCACAACAAACAAAGAAACACCGGGTGTGTTTTGGTGCTGCAATACACCGCTTTTCACCAAGAGCATTATTCTTTATAGTCTCCATTATTAATTGAACAAATTGCAAAAGATTCAGCAACACAGATGTCCAAATTACTGTGTAATTATGCGATGAAAAGAGACGACTTTTAGCCGTGTGTGGTGCTGGGTTAATATGTCCCCTCCAACCCGAGACGTCATGCGCACGCGTCATCATACGCGTCATCATTCCGCGACGTTTTCAACAGGAAACTCCGCGGGAAATTTAAAATTGTAATTTAGTAAACTAAAAAGGCCGTATTGGCATGTGTTGCAATGTTAATATTTCATCATTGTTATATAAACTATCAGACTGCGTGGTCGTAGTAGTGGGTTTCAGTAGGCCTTTAACGTTTTTCATTATTGTGGTTGTAGTTCACAGTGGTGTAAAATGACCCCACATCATATTGAGATTATTTTGACCATGAGAAGCTAAATGAGAATAGGAAATTATTACAACTAGAGGGAATGTGCTTACCTAACTCTTCCTCCATTGTGCAGCCTCCAGGTGTGTCTTTGACGCCCAGCACTCGGTTAAAAAGAATAGAGAAGGCGCTTCCCCACACACCTGCAGCAGAACACATTTATATTATTATTATTATTATATTTATATTAATGTCCATCGATTCATTTTCTACCGCTTGTCCCTCTCGGGGTCGCGGTGGGTGGTGGAGCCTATCTCAGCTGCACACTTGCAGTACACAAGTGTACATCGTGGAACAGTTGCCAACTCATTGCAGTTTGTATTGAATGTTTTATTTTAAATTCATAAATCCTTCTTAATTTCTTACATATAAAGCAGAATCGTTAAAAGCATACTCTGTTAATTACCCATTAAAAAGTGAAGAGGGTTTTCCTCATATTTCTTGACGACAGTCCCCATGAAGAACTTGCTTCCAAACAAGTCAGGCGTCATGAAAGTGCCGTACTTTGCCATTCCAATTTCATAAGGGCTGAACTCCACCCAGTCTGCAGGGGAAACATCAGTGTTAGCTCAAAAGATGTACATCACATTTTTAAAAACATCAATACTGTGCTACTGGAACTTCATCATTAAAAATAAAATATATAAAAAAGAGATTGTTATGCATTACTGGACACGACATATTTCTTCTAGTCTCCTTGGCGTCTACAAATACAGTAGATTTTAAACTTTGCTTAAATAGGCATTTATTAAGATCATTAGTAGTATTTTCAGTAAGGCTGCGAATCTTTGGGTGTCCCACGATTCGATTCAATATCGATTGTTGGGGTCACAGTTCGATTTAAAATCGATATTTTTTTTCAATTCAAAACGATTCTCGATTCAAAAACGTTTTTTTTTCCTGATTTAAAAGGTTTCTCTATTCATTCAATACATAGGATTTCAGCAGGATCTACCCCAGTCTGCCGACATGCAAGCAGAGCAGTAAATTTTAGTAAAAAGATTTTATGGTTGTAAAGGACAATGTTTGTTTCAACTGATTGCAATAATTTAAATTTGTGTTAACTATTAAACGAAAATATTGTCAAGCTTATGAGATGCGATGCAAGTGTAAGCCACTGTGACACTATTCTTTTTTTTTTTTTTATAAATGTCTAATTATAATGTCAATGAAGGATTTTTAATCACTGCTATGCTGAAATTATAACTAATATTGATACAGTTGTTGATAATATTCATTTTTGTTTCACTACTTTTGGTTTGTTCTGTGTCGTGTTTGTGTCTTCTCTCAATTGCTCTGTTTATTGCAGTTCTGAGTGTTGCTGGGTCCGGTTTGGTTTTGGAATTGGATTGCATTGTTATGGTATTGTTGTGTAGTGGTTTGTTGGATTGATTTAAAAAAAAAAAAAAAAAAATCGATTTAAAAAAAAATGAGAATCAATTCTGAATCGCACAACGTGAGAATTGCGATTCAAATTCTAATCGATTTTTTCCCACACCCCTAATTTTCAGCATAATACTGTCACTGTATCATGCATACTCAAAGTACATAATAGAAACAATGGATTTTTCAGATGTTTTTAGACAGATAAACAGGTCGCAGTCTGACGAACAGAAAAATATAACATTAGTTATAGCAATTTGAGATGCATCCATATACAGTAGAAACTATGAACACAATTAGTATTTATACAAAAAAACAATTGTTTCAGAAAGCATACAGTATATAAATCACTTAATTCAAAATTAAGTGATAACTTTACGACACAAATCAGTGGTGAAGAATGCAGATTGCAAAAGTTTGTTACAATGTACATTTTGTCTCATTATTCCCCCTAAGACATTAGCACAAATATGTTAGCACAACATATCAAGATAGACTTTAATGTACAAAAAACAAGCAATGACCACACTATGAGGGTTTTTAGGCTTTGTTGACTAAACGTTTGAAGACAAACATTAGAATATTATAATGACATTTATCATTCATATACTGTATATTATATTATATATACATGCAGGAGTGGGTAGAGTAACCATAATTGTACTCCAGTAAGAGTATTATAACTTTGGAATAATATAATTCAAGTAAAAGTAAAAAGTATTCATCCAAAATTCCAAATAATTATTTGAGTAAGATTAAGTATTCAGTGACAAAAAAAAGGATTATATTTATGTTGTGCTTTTCTAGACACTCAAAGAACTGAGAAGCCATTATTCATTCACTCCACATTCACACATTGTTGGTAGCAAGTTACATTTGTAGCCAGAGCTGCCCACAGGTAGACTGACAGAAATGCGGCTGCCAATCTTGCGCCTATGGCCTCCAAGCAAACATTCCTTCACATTCATACACCAGAAAAACTAAACACACCACAAAAAAACTACTAGAGCACTGAGTAACTAGTGATTAACTTCTGCTTTATTTTGTGTGCTATTTTAATGGTATTTGCACTACAACAGTAGTTGGAGTGTGTGTGTGAGACTGAGACACTACTACAGCATATCCTACAAAATATCCACATTTTACAGTCACTTATGATTTTATAACAGGGCAAATGTAAGTATATGTTCCGTTTAAAACAAACAAAAAAAACATCTACAATTTACCGCACAGTGTTTTCTCTTGTTAGTAGTTGAAATCTTGTAGGGTAAAACGCAAACATTTCTACTGACAAAGATAATATAAATGTTGTATTTCATAGTTTCTAATGTCTAAAGTCACGTCAATTTACAGTTTGAGCGCGGTCATGTGACTGCCAGCCTTCATTTGATTGGTGTAACAGAGTCATGTGACTGTGACTGCTGTGAGAAGTCTCCCTGACAAGAATGTGTTCTGGCAAGCACTAATTCATAGATTACAAATATAGTGAACATGTAAATAAATGTAGCGATTGGATGTATTGTAGTAAAAGTGGCATTTTTATCACTAAAATACTCAAGTTAAAGTAAAAAAGTATGTTGCGTTCAAACTACTTTGACAATCATCCAAAAAAGTTACTTCAGTAAATGTAGCGTGCATAAATGTGAAAAAAACTTAAACGTTTGAAAGAAGTAGACTGCATTATCTGTTTTCTAAGGAAATAACATCTAGTTTCAATCTAGTCGTAAAGACTTTGCCCACTTAAATCGGATGTTGTGATGAGGAAACCACTTAAACTGGCACTTTCGGAGACGCAGGTCGCGTTTAGACTGAAGTCGCATTTGAATAGACTCGATTCCGGATTCGGACTACATATTGATGTGGCCTGAATTTAATGCTAAAAAATCCGATTCAAAGCACTTTGGAGCGTTTAAACTGGCAAAAAAAATCTGACGTGTGTCACCTTAGGGCAAATCAACCAGATTTGGAGCGCGATGTAAACAAAAACATAGAGTGAGGTATACTGGGATACACATGGCCAAGACACACTGGCTGGCTTCCGTTCTAACCCCCCTAAAACTCACTCTCACCCTGATCATGGCACCTATGTAACCTAGATGGTTCTGCTGCATGAATTCATTACATTCCGCATGGTGAGGCGAACCCTGACCAAGCCTGAGGTATCAAATCAATAGCCAGCACTACTCTAGAGCAGTGGTTCTCAACCTTTTTTCAGCGATGTACCCCCTGTGAACATTTTTTTTATTCAAGTACCCCCTAATCAGAGCAAAGCCTTTTTGTTTGAAAAAAAATGATAAATAAGTAAAATACAGCATTAGTTTCTGATTTATTAAATTGTATAAGAGTGCAAAATATTGCACATTTGTAGTGGCCTTTCTTGAACTATATGGAAAAAACAAAAAAACAAAACTAAAAACTTGTTGAAAAATAAGCAAGTGATTAAATTACAAATAAAAATTTCGTCACATAGAAGTAATCATCAACTTAAAGTGCTCTCTGTGGGGATTGTAATAGAGATCCATCTGGATTCATGAACTTCATTCTAAACATTTCTGCACAAAAAAGAAATCTTTAACATCAATATTTATGGAACATGTCCACAAAGAATCTAGCTGTCAACACTGAATATTGCATTGTAGCATTTCTTTTCACAGTTTATGAACTTACATTCATATTTTGTTGAAGTAGTATTTAATAAATATATTTATAAAGTATTTTTGAATTATTGCTATTTTAAAAACATTTTTTTTAAATCTCACGTACCCCATGGCATACCTTCATCGTACCCCCATTTGAGAACCACTGCTCTAGAGGGACGGCGTGGCGAAGTTGGTAGAGTGGCCATGCCAGCAATCTGAGGGTTACTGGTTCAATCCCCACCTTCTATCATCCTAGTCACGTCCGTTGTGTCCTTGAGCAAGACACTTCATCCTTGCTCCTGATGGGACCTGGTTAGCGCTTTGCAGGGCAGCTCCCGCCATCAGTGTGTGAATGTGTGTGTAAATGCGTGAATGTGGAAATACTGTCAAAGCGCTTTGAGCTCCTTAAAAAGGAGTAGAAAAGCGCTATACAAGTACAACCATTTACCATTTAATTTATAGGTTGTTGGGGAGTGAGGTTTACTAAGACTGGCTGGCCTCTGTTACATTGGCATAAATCCCGAGCCTGGGATTGGAACTCAGGATAATTCAGGACCTTGGTATTGTGAGGCACATGCACTAACCCTTGTAGATAATGTTAATATGATTGTTTTACCTATTATTATTTTACTTGCTGTTTATACGTTACACATTTATAACCGTTGTTCTTTTAAATTATATTTAAAGTTGAGTTTTGGTGGTAGAATAAATACTGATCTTTTCAAATTAATGAATAATTGTGTTCGTGATTAATTGTGATTTCAATAGCAATGAAAATGATTGTTTTTGCCATAATTGTCTAGCCCTATTTCAAACCAAAAGTATTTTATAATTAACTTGTTACAAGTAATTTTAATATACTGTAACTTTCCTACAATTGTCCCTTTTGTATGTAGTATGATTTTCCAGACCTTAATGTCTGAATTTGAGTATTTTTTTAGGTTTAGATATAAGTTGTGCGCTGCAACATAAAGAGGAAGTCAATGTGGGCCTTATTTCTGTCCTCAAAGAGTGTTGCCACATACAGGCTATATGTACAGTAAGTATACCGAGGCATGTCATTGTGACATATTTGTCCAGGCTTGTATGACATTGACCTACAGTACATGGAACGACAACAAACACTCCAGGTATGTGAGTAAAAATAGACTCACAAATACAGGCATACATTGTACATACAGGCATGCAATGGAAACACTTATTACACTAATTATGGCTCTTGTAAACGGCTGATGTTTAAATTGTCTTTTGACGTTAAAGTCCTAGGGAAAGAGTTGTAGAAGTGTCGGACAAAATAGTCACGCTTTTCACTTTAAAGGGAATTGTCTGAAGGTTGTGATGTGATAATTACACACAACAGGAGACAAACAGTGTGTTGCTGTGCTGGCTATGACAACACAAACACTCCATTAAGCAAAGACCTCCGGCAAAGCCCAACAATAATGCAAGACAGCAGTATGCTCCTCCTTTCTAGCTTGTAGGGGAACTGAACTTTTTTTTTTTAAATGTTGCTTATCATTTACAATTATGAGAGATTAGAAGACATATGTATTTTTTATGTATTCTATCTCGTAAATAAAAGTCAGCTTACAATGAAGCCAATTGGAAGTCCTCTATTCCACCCAAATAGCCCTCTAAATAACAATCCAAAAACCGCCAGCAAAACTGTTTACATTTTGTGACCAAATTACAGATAACCAAGTATTAGTGATATTATTATAAACGCTAACGCAGACAAACAATTTTTAGCAGCGCATTGTCACAGAGAAGTAACTTTCTTATGCTGCTGTAATGACATAATCAGCTAGTGAGCTGCTTTCTCGACTTGGAGCTTGTGAAGCTTTATTCTTGATAATAATGTCTATCACCTTGATAATGGAAGGATGAGGACATAATCCAACAAGTTGGTAAATTTTGGTATCCAATTTAGACCGGGAAATGGAGAAAAAGACACGACGCCTGGTTCCACCCTCCTTTTTTCTTCGAGGATTATGAGTCATTCCTTATCTAATAAATTAACATTCGATTAGTCGTCATCCCAGTGAGAGCAGACATTGTACAGTAAGTGATGTTTTATTATGTTTGTAGGCTCTCATGTAGTCTGCAGTGAACAGTAATCAGTGATGTTGTCAAAAGAAAAAGCGAACGTTGTGATGCGTGTGTGAAATTAATGCGCCACCATATGTTTCTAATGAGCAAAATACATAAATGTTACTGTGAATGTGCTTGTTATTACATTTCATACTGTATACTTACAGCATGTATGTAAAACCTTGATGGAGGAGTTCGGATGTTTTTTAAGCGCTTTATCGCCAGAACAGAGCGACTCCAATGGGCTCCACTGTAAGCAGACTTTTGCTCGCATTTATGTACTAGTTAGAATGCATAGAAAAAAACCATGTGTGTTTGTCTTACATAAGGATTGTGATTTATAGGCATAATTCCCCCTCAAAATAGTGCATGCTTCCGAATGCCAACGCCAAAAGTAATATTAATCATTCGATAATGTACACCCAACCCCCCTAGTCCCTTGGTGGGCAATATTGCTGATTATAAACTGCAAAATATCTCTAGAAAACTCCATCTTTCGTTAATTAAATTCCCCACTGATAGACCAAAAGGTAAATTCTCCTGTTTGAAAAAACGTTCCTGTTTTTCCCAAAAAATCATATATTTGACCATTCTTTCGAGAATAAAAACCCCATATTTTGAAATACAAATGTTGTCAATATGATACACTGGTGGTCCTCAGCTTGCAAAAGAGGGAAATAGTTTTGTGATGCAGTGTACAAGTTTTAGTGTAAGTTGGAACTTACACATTAAAAACAGGGGCATACAAAATACAGTATAAAATGATTAAAATACAAGAATTAAAGGAAACAGGGATAATGGCGAGGAGGGTTCCCTGTGGTTGGTTTGCACATTGGAAGGGGGTGGTGCAACGACCGGAGAGATGGGAAATATCAATAATGAGACATCTCTGCTGCTTGTTATCATGGTCCATTTCTTGGTAGATCTTATCACATGTTCAGGAATACCATCTTTAACCCTGATAATGGTCGTGGCTATGGATGTAACTATATGAAAATTCCATATTATTGTGACCAAAATGATCATGGTTATCATTATTTTGACGGTATTGTTGAATCTGCTCAATGAGTACTTATACACACTCGGAAATCTTCTAACCAAGTTTTCTTTGAAAAATGTAATACATTAAATAGACATACTGTACAATACACGTTATTGGCAGAAGAAACATAAAATATTGTTCTGGCTTATTAAGAGCTATTATTATTATTTTAATGTTTAAATAAGTTTATAATTTTGCGTTTTAATTTGTAGAAGTTTTCGTGTTTTTTTAAGGAGAAAGGCAAAAGAGGTCTTGAGCGCCTTACGTCTGGTTATTGTGACGTCATGCGAGTTTTGTTGTAGACACCATGTCATTTATTCCTGAGTATAGATTGATCAGAGAGTAGGATCAATGTGCCCGATTGAATAGCTTAGTTGCTCAAACAGCAATGTGTTTGGTTTATGTCATATCTTAATGGGGAAGGATGTTAATACCCTTTGAAATCATATAAGCATTTAAGTGAGCTAGCATCTCCAGTTAATGAGCAGTATCAATGGTCCCTCAGCTTATCAAAGTGAGGTTATTGGGCACGATTTAATGATCATTTGTATGTAAAGTGGTAATACAAAGAATTAGGAGTTTTACCGCGGTTACCGTAAAGCAATACATCAGCTGCTGTCTCACAATTCCACCCATTCACACGCCACACACACCCTACACTTGAAATTTCTCAGTTTTATTTCTCCATTTCTCAATGTTATATTTCTCACGTTATATTTCTCCATTTCTCTTGCTTATATTCCCCATTCTCTACTCTGAAATCTTTCAACCAAGTTAATACAATGAATAGACAAACAATATACTTTATTGGCAGAAGAAACATAAAATATTGTTCTGGCTTCTTAAGAGCTATATATTTTTTTGAGCGTTTAAATAAGTTTATCATTTTCCATTTTAGTTCGTAGAGGTTTTTGTGTTTTTTTTTTTTTTTATGAGAAAGGCTAAACTGATGTTGAGCGCCTTACTTTGGTTTTATGTGATGTCATGAGAGTTAACATCTTGTGGTAGATGCCATGTCATTTATTCCTGAGTATAGATGGATCCGCCAGTAAGTTCAATGTGCTCAATTGAATAGCTTAGTTGCTCGCACGGACAGCAATGTGTTTGACGTATGTAATAGTTTAATGGGGGAAGATTTTAATATCTCTTGAAATCATATTAGCATTTAAGCAAATGCTAGCATGCCCCTCCAATTAATGAGCAGTATCACTGGTCTCTCAGTTTATAAACGGGAGATTATCAATCACAATTTAACATACATATATATTTTTTTATGGGATTGGTAATACAAAGAGTCAGGAGTTTTACCACGGTTACTGTTTATCCATATACAGTATCCGCTACTGCCGAGCCTCACGCTTTGGGCATGAGAGTCATGCAATTTAACTCATTTACACGCCCAACGGCACAGTTAATATTTCTCACGCTTATTTCCCCATTCTTTGCTCTGAAATCTCTCAGCCAAGTTTTCTTTGAAAAGTGTAATATAATAAATATAATTTATTGTCAGAAGAAACATCAAATATTGTTCTGGCTTCTTAAAAGCTACATTAGTTTTATTTGAGCGTTTAAATATTTTTATAATTTTCCATTTTATTTTGTACAGGTTTTTGTGTTTTTATAATGAGAACGGCAAAACTGGTGTTGAGTGCTTCATTTTGGGTTATTGTGACGTAACACAAGTCCACGTCTTGTTCTGGACACAATGTCATTTATTCCTGAGTATAGATTGATCGTCTAGTAGGTTCAATGTGCACGATTAAATAGCTTAGTTGCTCGGGGAGCAATGTGTTTGGTTTATGTAATACCTTAATGGGGAAAGACGTAATTATCCCTTGAAATCATATAGGCATTTAAGCGAGCTCGCAAGCAAATGCCAGCTTGTGTCTCCATTTAATGAGCAGTATCACTGGTCCGTCTGTTTATCAAAGTGAGGTTATCAATCACGGTATACGATAATTTTTATTCAAAATGGTAATACAAAGATTTAGGAGTTTTACCGCGCTTACTGTATATTGTTACATAGAGTACCTAGTTGTGACGTTTGAGCGGCTTGGGCATGTTGATTCCTCCATTTCTACACATATGTCTAATTTCACTTCCCTTTTTGCTTTCACAAAGAGTTTGATTAACATTGGGGGACATAAAGGAGGTTAAAGTTACAAAGTAAACTAAAAAGAAGAAAAGTAACATTTCCTTTCCTGACTATAGCAAGCGCGACTTTGTATTACTTAGGGTAAGTATTCTTCTGCCAGACACGTAACTATGCAATTCTCATTTTGTGCAGTATTACAAATTCCTGCCAGTGCATTTCTAACCACGAAACGTTGTAAAATAGAATGCCGTTAAACAAGGGCCACCTGTGCTGTAGTCATGAATAATATAGACAGGGCCTTAGAGCTCTTTCATATAATCTTTGATTGATTGATTGTTTGATTGATTTGAAACTTTTATTAGTTGATTGCAGAGTACAATTGACCACTAAATGGTGACACCCGAATAAGTTTTTCAACTTGTTTAAGTTGGGGTCCACGTTAACTTTGACTAGCTTTTTTGTCCTTAAAGGGGAATTGCACTTTTTTTGAAATATTTTTCCTATCATTCACAATCATTATAAAAGACATGACGACGGATGGATTTTATTTAATGCATTCTAACTTGTAAATAAACATAAATCCAAATGGGAGCTCCTCTATTTCGCCCATAAATTCCAATAAATAACCTTTCAAAAATGTCAACAGAATATTAACAAAGCATTAATGATATTGGTTTTAAAAGCGCTAACACACACAAATTATTGCGGCACTGTGATCACAAGCCTGTGTATAATTTCGACATGGTTGACTGGCGAGGTGTTTCCTCGCTTCCTTGCTCCTTGGAAGTTTATTGTAGATCATAAATAATGCATCTCACCTGGACAAAAGAAGTTTGAAGATGTGTTCTGACAAGTTGGTAGACTTTGACATCAATTTAGGAATCGGAGAGGGCAAAATCAACACAAAGAGACGCTTGGTGTGGTCCGCCCTCCCCACACATCCGCCCACCTCTCTCTCTCTCTCTCTCTCTCTCTCTCTCTCTATATATATATATATATATATATATATATATATATATATATATATATATATTAATATTAATGTGTGTGTGTATATATTTATAAATGTGTATATGTATTGTAAAGGACAATGTTTTATCAACTGATTGCAATAATGTAAATTTGTTTTAACTATTAAACAAACCAAAAATATGACTTATTTTATCTTTGTGAAAATATTGGACACAGTGTGTTGTCAAGCTTATGAGATGCGATGCAAGGGTAAGCCGCTGTGACACTATTGTTCTTTTTTTTTATTTTTATAAATTTCTAATGATAATGTAAATGAGGGATTTTTAATCACTGCTATGCTGAAATTATAACTAATATTGATACTGTTGTTGATAATATTCATTTTTGTTTCACTACTTTTGGTTTGTTCTGTGTCGTGTTTGTGTCTTGTCTCAATTGCTCTGTTTATTGCAGTTCTTAGTGTTGCTGGGTCAGGTTTGGTTTGGGAATTGGATTTCATTGTTATGGTATTGCTGTGTATTGTTTTGTTGGATTGGTAAAGAGATATAAGAATAATTGTGAAGGATAAAGTCTGGCCCCGTATTCCTTAGCTTTCTGGAAACATGGCCTTAAAACTATTTAATTTGCTGATACAAACAGATTATATTTTCCGAAAATTTACCTGCAAACATGAGCTCCGAAACATCTGGCTTGACATGCAGACAAGTGAAGAGAGGAAGAGGACACTGAGCCTGACTGATTTTCTCCTTGATGTCACTCAGCTTGATGTCCATCCTCTGAAGGAAGAAAAAAAATTGCTGACTCAATAATATACTGTACTGAAAGAAAGAAAACTACAAAAAATTGTCCAGGCAGTTTCTTACCGAAGGTACAAGCGTCTCTCCGATGAGCATACCAAATATATCGGTGAAGGTAACAGGCTGTCCCAAGGCCTTCTTGGTCCACAGAGCCTGGATGTAATTGGTTATATGTTGTGGCAGCAACAGCCTCAATGGATTACTGCTGACTCGGTTCATGAGCTCCTTGTTGATCTCATTTGGGCCCTTATTTGGAAACTCTGGGTGGGAGTACAGAGCGGACATGTACCTGCACAACCAAGCAGAGACTTATAACATACATTTAAATGTTGTTGAATATCATATTTAATCAGGAGTGAATCTGCTTAAAAATGGTCATTCCATTAAGCCATTCAACACGCATTGTGCTTGCCTCATGAGACCCACACCAGTACAAGTGGAAAAATGAAAAATGGTGGTGTGTAAGAGGACACTGTTCAATCAAAAATACAAGGGACCAGACAAGAAAACATACCAGGTGGATCCAGAGAGACCAGCAATATAGGTTGCACAATCCAGGACTCCAGACTCAAAGAGGGCTTTCATCACACCCGAGTAGCCGACCATGGCACGAAAGCCACCTCCTGAACCCGAGATAGCGATCACTGGTACCTGTCTCACACAAAAGTATCATTATGAGCTGAGGTGATCTCATTATTGTGCCTCCTTGCAGCGAGGACATGTTTTTTTTTAGACAAAGATTTATGTATTTAATATTTGTTTACTTACTATGTTATTTATTTATTCACTGTTCTGTTACAGAGAACAAGGAAATGAGACTAAATTGCTATGGTATGAAAAGTGGTAGGATTAAATAAACTCAACTTTTTCCTACTCCTTTTCGGATGTGCTGTAATGAAACTAGAAATATGTGATGCATTACATGCATGTTTGAAATTAACTGAAACTGAAACTTAACTGAACTGAACATTTATACACATGAATACTATTTCCTGACAGTCATTTTTGATCAGTTTCCGGTTTGTGTCATCAACAGACGCTTTTCCCTAAAACCCACAGAAGCGAGATCTCACGCCGTGGTTAAAGCGGTTGCTTATCTAATTCCTCAAGAATATCCCGTACATGCAAAACATGACAAGGCCCAGCTGCAGATTACAGCCGGCCTCAAGGACATCTGGCATTATCCACAAGAGTGCAGAAAATGGTACAAAGAGCAGAACTTTTAACGCTGTTAAAGTGTTTTGAGTTCCTGTAACCGCTGCATGTAGCGACTGTCGTTTTGCACTACAATGAAGCGAAACCATCCTTGTCTGGGCATGTCCCTGCTTTTAAAGGATAAATACTCTAGTTCTTGCACCATGCTCTCAGAATAGAGCTATCCTATATAGGTCTGTGAACAAGAATTGATGCAACACAATGAATGAGAGGAGATACGTCTTCTAAAACAATCACAATAGTCAAGTTGCAATCGATTCAATGAGTATACAATGACATGGATAAATGAGAATATTCACAGGCACAGTAGATAGAACACCACTACCTACATCAACACTAGGAGGTCACATACTGTATCAAGTGACATGGCAGGGTGCTTTGGCAAGTGGTAGTAAAACTATGTAGCGAGGTAGTACAACCTTGAACCATAAATCAGAAAGAAAGTCAGTTAAAGACAAAGTCCAACCGTGAAGTTATGTGTTTGTGTCATTGAGTCGAGCTTAATGTTTTTTGACTTATGCTCTGTTTTACTTGTAATTGACTGGGCTATGGCACCCCCACAACTCCGAGAGGGACGAGTGGTAGAAAATGGATGGATGGACATTTTAGTAAGTTGCAGCCAAAGGTAAACTGACTGTCGGCAGGTCAGAGATCCCTCTGTTGTTTGTGTTTGCATGTGTGACCATTCTTTACCATCTACAGCCACGTTCTTATCAGAATTCCTGCCACCGTTAGCAAAAATTATCACTTACCGCAGTGTGGTCAACATTGACAGATGTCTGCACTCCAGAGGGCTTTTGTGGTTTAAACTGTAATAACATCTTAAAAGAATGTCTCTGACTCTTACTTGGTCTACTACAGGAGTCGGCAACCCGCGGCTCCGGAGCTGCATGCGGCTCTTTGTTCACTCTGATGTGGCTCAGCTGCATGATCAACGACCCTTCCAATTAATTCGGGAAGTTTCCGGAGTTTGGTGCCTCTCCCGGGAATCACTCGGGGACAACATTCTCCGGTCTTCGCCCGGTCTTCAATATTGAGTGCGTGCCGTGATGGCAATGCTTTTAACTTCCTCTTTAACATGTCGTCGCGCCCGCTTTTATACAATGCTATCTGCCTGTCGGCCGATCGCATTCTACACGCAGCTCTTGTCAACTCACGCACATATCTGCAAGGCATACTTGTTTAACAGCCATACAGGTTACACTGAGGGTTGTAATATAACACTCTTACTAATATGCGCCACACTGTGAACCCACACCAAACAAGGATGACCAAACCCATTTCGGGAGAACATCCGCACTGTAAGACAACATAAACACAACAGTACAAATACCCACAATCCCATGCGTCCCTGACTCTTCCTGGCTAAATTATACACACCTGCTAGCACCAAACCCTGCCCCCCCAACGCCGCCCACCTCAACCAACGCACGGAGGGGGGGTTTGCTGCTATCGGGTGTGTATAATGTAGCCAGGAAGAGTCAGGGATGCATGGGATTGTGGGTATTTGTACTGTTGTGTTTATGTTGTCTTACGGTGCGGCTGTTCTCCCGAAAGGTGTTCTGCATTCTTGTATGGTGTGGGTTCACAGTGTGGTGCATATTAGTAAGAGTGTTAAAGTTGTTTATATTACAACCCTCAGTGTAACCTGTATGGCTGTTGAACAACTATGTCTTGCAGCGGTGAGCGTGCGTCTACAGGAGCCACATACGTGTATAGGGCTGGTAAGCTATTCGTGCATGTTGTAGAGGGCGTTGAAGGCAGCGCTTTCATAGCACTCCCTTATTATTGTTTGGATGAATATCATCAGATATTCGCGAGAATTAAAAATTGAGAATTCGGGAACCTCCGGAAAATATGGGAGGGTTGGCAAATGTAATGCTTTTATTTATAAATGGTAGATTTATATAGGCTATATATACTAGCCTATATTAATCAACCATTTATAAATACACGATAGTAGGCTGAATGAACCTTTTCAACATAGGTGTAATGCTGTCAAGTGGCATTCATATAAAACTCGCAGGCCGCACTAACATTACATTTTCTCATTTAGGTGCGGGCCGCTAACATCTGTTTTGTTCCTCATGCTCTGATTCAGTGGGAAGTTTATAAGTAAGATTTTGCAGGTACCAAAAAGCAGGAAATAAGGACTTATTTTTTGCATTGATCTGTTTGTAGGATACTGTTTGAGGTGTGTCTTTGGTGTATGCGTATGGAGAATGTTGATATTCCCCGCAAGGAAGTAATAAATAGTTCTTGTTTTTCTTCTTCAACAAGTCTACCCACCTCTTCTGGTGAGCTAGGAAGGAAACGCGGCTTTTCCATGTCAAGCAACTTCTTGATTCCCAGCATCACTCGTTCTCGGCGGGTCTGCCGGAACTGCTTTTCGTTGTCACACAGAGCAAGGCTGAATCGTAGATCCAACTTGGTACTGAAGGCACAAACAAATGGAACTGCTTTATTTTAGACGCATACGAAAGATATAGAGCGTGCTCTTCTAAAGGATTGCATGTATTTGTAAAGAAAGAAAAAAAGAAGGGAGGAGCCAATTGAACCCCACATAAGAAAGCACTTAACAACTTGGCAACGGGGGAAAAGAAAAATCCTCGGACAGAACTTAGGCTGTGGGGAGTGGCAGTCTGTCTTGACCAGTTGGATAAAAAGAGAGAGACAGAGTAGAGGTACAAAAGGTAGCGAGGGATAAGAAATAACAAATATTGTGGTTCAAAGGCTTAGGAGAGAGCCTATTTGTTAGGGAGCCTACCTGTGTCCCGAAACAACTATCCCGTAGTAATATCAGAGACTTAACTTCAACAGTTCTTTTGTTTTCTCTGAACACACTTTGCTTGGAAATTGTGTTTAACTGGCTAAAATTAATACATTGTTTAAACTCTCTATTTTATCCCTTTCACTGTTTAATTCCACATACAGTAAAAAGAGGCTTCATATGATCCCATTTGTCACGGTTTACTAGACACATGAAATGTGACGAATTAGAGCACGGGGTGCACTATCCACTTCAGCCTCCAGATGGCTAAAAATCTTAAAATGTGTTTTATGGCAAATTCAACATCAACTACAGTTGTCAGTTATTATGTACAGTGGGGCTTTCCATCGTTTTTAGCTGCCTGGATTGCAAAATGATTAACACCCACTTGATGGCGACAAAAAAATGGTAACAAAAATGTTTGTTATGATTTCTAAAACTAATGTGTTCTCCCGACGGGCAAGATTCCTGCTCATGATATATCGCGGGCCAATTTGAAGACGTCGGCATGCCACACTTGGCCCTGCAGGCCGATGTTTGAACACCACTAGTTTGTACTGACCAGCTCCAACAACATGTTGTTGACATGAATAACTGATGTTAATGTGACAATGACAATAAATGATTAATCAAAATGACATACCAGATCTCCAGAAACATCTCTAAGTAGACCTTGGTTGTCTGTTGAAACAATAAAATATATGTGACATGTGTGACCTGTAATTGAACATGTCACTTAAAGTATGGTGAGCTCACTTTGCCAATAAGGAAGGTCTCCATCCTTTTCTGGCCCACTTTGAGCTTGGCGATGTCAAAGGAAGTGGTCCCAAGGGTCTCGTCCATCACATAATTGGCGTCCATTAACGTTATCTGAGTGTTGCAACAATAGTACACAGTTTTTGTTTCGGCTCCCCTCTTTTAAATCCTGAGTATCCAGTTTTCTAACAAGCTTTTTTCAAGTTAAACAGGTGTATGGTTTAAAAAAATAAAGTCATTCCAATCACAGTAACAACACCTTTAAGCTTAACAAGTATCAGTTTGAACAAGTCCCACCTTCAAAACGTTCTGCAGGTTGGGGTCTAGTATGAAGTGAAAGGTTTCTTCCCATTTTGGATTGATGTTGTTGTCTATGTGTCTGGTCTTTTTTCTGCTCTCTGGGGCTGTCGGGATTAAAAGCTCCACGTACGGGTCTGGTGTGTCCACTTCATAAGCGCACAGAAACATACGCGTCATTAAAGAAAATTGGTTTATTCAGAATATTGTGTGGTACCAAAGTCATTTCAAGCAGACTCACACAAGTCTCCCAGTGCTCCCTTGGTGACGCTCTCAGCTCGGACGACAGTCACAGTGAATTTGTGAGAAAATTGTTGTTCCACCTGAAATAGAGAAATAATTAGTCTCACTCAAATGTCACCAACATTTCATAATGGTTCTTAGATACCATACAAATGTGTCCTATAATGATCATATTATAGAAAACTGATTGGAAATTAAGTACTGTGCTTTTGTAGAGATGCCAAAAAACTTTTGTCATATCCTTCTATTGAATTCCATCAAAGCTTCCAGAAAAAAAAAATTCTCAATTATCAAGTATTTCAGAAAGAGCAGGACATTGATGAAAACTTAAAAGCAGTGGTCACCAAATCCCGATTGAACAGTTGATCTTTGCGACCTTTGTAGTATCTCCCGAAAATATTGGAAAAATGTATGCATTATCACATAAATGCCCTCCTTTCTCCTCTCTGAGCTGCCACCTTATCGTGGTAGAGGAGTTTGCGTGTCCCAATGATCCTAGGAGCTATGTTGTCCGGGGGCTTTATGCCCCCTGGTAGGGTCTCCCAAGGCAAACAGGTTCTAGGTGAGGGATCAGACAAAGAGCAGCTCGAAGACCTCTATGAAGAAGATAAAACATGGACCCAGATTTCCCTCGCCCGGACGCGGTTCACCGGGGCCCCCCTCTGGAGCCAGGCCCGATGGCGAGCGCCTGGTGGCCGGGCCTGTTCCCATGGGGCCCGGCCAGGCACAGCCCGAAGAGGCAACGTGGGTCACCCCTCCAATGGGCTCACCACCCATAGCAGGGGCCATAGAGGTCGGGTACATGTGAGCTGGGCGGCAGCCGAAGGCAGGGCACTTGGCGGTCCGATCCTCGGCTACAGAAGCTAGCTCTTGGGGGGTGGGACGTCACCTCACTGGGGGGGAAAGAGCCTGAGCTAGTGCGCGAAGTGGAGAAGTTCCGGCTGGATATAGTCGGACTCACTTCGACGCACAGCAAGGGCTCTGGAACCACTTCTCTCGAGAGGGACTGGACCCTCTTCCACTCTGGCGTTGCCGATAGTGAGAGGCGACGGACTGGGGTGGCAATTCTGGTTGCCCCCCGGCTTAAAGCCTACACGTTGGAGTTCAACCCAGTGGACGAAAGGGTAGCCTCCCTCTGCCTTCGGGTGGGGGGACGGGTCCTGACTGTTGTTTGTGCTCACGCACCAAACAGCAGTTCAGAGTACCCACCCTTTTTGGGTACACTCAAGGGAGTACTGGAAAGTGCTCCACCGGGTGATTCCCTTGTCCTACTGGGGGACTTCAACGCTCATGTTGGCAACGACAGTGAAACCTGGAGAGGCGTGATTGGGAAGAATGGCCGCCCGGATCTGAACCCGAGTGGTGTTTTGTTATTGGACTTTTGTGCTCGTCACAATTTGTCCATTACAAACACCATGTTCAAACATAAGGGTGTCCATATGTGCACTTGGCACCAGGACACCCTAGGCCGCAGTTCCATGATCGACTTTGTAGTTGTGTCATCGGATTTGCGGCCTTATGTTTTGGACACTCGGGTGAAGAGAGGGGCAGAGCTTTCTACCGATCACCACCTGGTGGTGTGTTGGCTGCCGGACCGACCTGGCAGGCCCAAACGCATTGTGAGGGTCTGCTGGGAATGTCTGGCAGTCTCCTGTCAGAGAAAGTTTCAATTCCCACCTCCGGAAGAACTTCGAACATGTCACGAGGTAGGTGCTGGACATTGAGTCCGAGTGGACCATGTTCCGCACCTCTATTGTCGAGGCGGCTGATAGGAGCTGTGGCCGCAAGGTAGTTGGTGCCTGTCGGGGCGGAAAACCTAAAACCCCTTGGTGGACACCAGTGGTGAGGGATGCCGTCAAGCTGAAGAAGGAGTCCTATCGGGTCCTTTTGGCTCATAGGACTCCGGAGGCAGTGGACAGGTACCGACAGGCCAAGCGGTGTGCGGCTTCAGCGGTCGCTGAGGCAAAAACTCGGACATGGGAGGAGTTCGGGGAAGCCATGGAAAACGACTTCCGGACGGCTTCGAAGCGATTCTGGACCACCGTCCGCCGCCTCAGGAAAGGGAAGCAGTGCACTATCAACACCGTGTATGGTGCGGATGGTGTTCTGCTGACCTCAACTGCGGATGTTGTGGATAGGTGGAAGGAATACTTCAAAGACCTCCTCAATCCCACCAACACGTCTTCCTATGAGGAAGCGGTGCCTGGGGATTCTGTGGTGGGCTCTCCTATTTCTGGGGCGGAGGTCGCTGAGGTAGTTAAAAAGCTCCTCGGTGGAAAGGCCCCGGGGGTGGACGAGATCCGCCCGGAGTTCCTTAAGGCTCTGGATGCTGTGGGGCTGTCTTGGTTGACAAGACTCTGCAGCATCGCGTGGACATCGGGGGCGGTACCGCTGGATTGGCAGACCGGGGTGGTGGTTCCTCTCTTTAAGAAGGGGGACCGGAGGGTGTGTTCCAACTATCGTGGGATCACACTCCTCAGCCTTCCCGGTAAGGTTTATTCAGGTGTACTGGAGAGGAGGCTACGCCGGATAGTCGAACCTCGGATTCAGGAGGCACAGTGCGGTTTTCGTCCTGGTCGTGGAACTGTGGACCAGCTCTATACTCTCGGCAGGGTTCTTGAGGGTGCATGGGAGTTTGCCCAACCAGTCTACATGTGCTTTGTGGACTTGGAGCAGGCATTCGAGTGTGTCCCTCGGGAAGTCCTGTGGGGAGTGCTCAGAGAGTATGGGGTATCGGACTGTCTTACTGTGGCGGTCCGCTCCCTGTACGATCAGTGCCAGAGCTTGGTCCGCATTGCCGGCAGTAAGTCGAACACATTTCCAGTGAGGGTTGGACTCCGCCAAGGCTGTCCTTTGTCACCGATTCTGTTCATAACTTTTATGGACAGAATTTCTAGGTGCAGTCAAGGCGTTGAGGGGTTTCCGGTTTGGTGACCGCAGGATTAGGTCTCTGCTTTTTGCAGATGATGTGGTCCTGATGGCTTCATCTGACCGGGATCTTCAGCTCTCACTGGATCGGTTTGCAGCCGAGTGTGAAGCGACAGGAATGAGAATCAGCACCTCCAAGTCCGAGTCCATGGTTCTCGCCCGGAAAAGGGTGGAATGCCGTCTCCGGGTTGGGGAGGAGACCCTGCCCCAAGTGGAGGAGTTCAAGTACCTAGGAGTCTTGTTCACGAGTGGGGGAAGAGTGGATCGTGAGATCGACAGGCGGATCAGTGCGGCGTCTTCAGTAATGCGGACGTTGTACCGATCCGTTGTGGTGAAGAAGGAGCTGAGCCAGAAGGCAAAGCTCTCAATTTACCGGTCGATCTACGTTCCCGTCCTCACCTATGGTCATGAGCTTTGGGTCATGACCGAAAGGATAAGATCACGGGTACAAGTGGCCGAAATGAGTTTCCTCCGCCGTGTGGCGGGGCTCTCCCTTAGAGATAGGGTGAGAAGCTCTGCCATCCGGGAGGAGCTCAAAGTAAAGCCGCTGCTCCTCCACATCGAGAGGAGCCGGATGAGGTGGTTCGGGCATCTGGTCAGGATGCTACCCGAACGCATCCCTAGGGAGGTGTTTAGGGCACGTCCAACCGGTAGGAGGCCACGGGGAAGACCCAGGACACGTTGGGAAGACTATGTCTCCCGGCTGGCCTGGGAATGCCTCGGGATCCCCCGGGAAGAGCTAGACGAAGTGGTTGGGGAAAGGGAAGTCTGGGTTTCCCTGCTTAGGCTGTTGCCCCCGCGACGCGAACTCGGATAAGCGGAAGAAGATGGATGGATGGATGGATGCCCTCCTTTCTCAGAGTGACCAACAGACTTTTATGGATGTATGTATGTGTATATATATGTATATGTATATGTATATATATATATATATATATATATATATAAATATATATGTATATATATATATATATATATATATATGTATATGTATATATATATATATATATATATATGTATATGTATATATATATATATATATATATATATATATATATATGTATGTGTGTATGTGTGTATATATATATATAATATATCCATTTCCTACCGCTTTGTGCCTTTCAGGGTCGCGGGCGGTGCTGTTGCCTAGCTCAGCTGCATTTCGGGCGGAAGGCGGCGTACACCCTGGACGAGTCGCAACCTCGTCGCAGGGCCAACACAGATAGACAGACAACATTCACACACTAGGGCCGATTTAGTGTTGCCAATCAACCTATCCCCAGATGCATATTTGGAGGTGGGAGGAAGCCGGAGTACCCGGTGGAAACCCACGCAGTCACGGGGAGAACATGCAAACTCCACACAGAAAGGTCCTGAGCCTGGAATTGAACTCAGGACCTTCCTATTGTGAGGCACATGCACTAACCCCTGTCCCACCATGCTGCCCATATATATATATATATATATATATATATATATATATATATATAATATATATTTCCGCCATCAGTGTGTGAATGTGTGTGTGAATGTGGAAATACTGTTAAAGAACTTTGGGCTCCTTAAAAAGGGGTAGAAAAGCGCTATACAAGAACAACCATTTACCATTTTATATATATATATATATATATATATATATATATATATATACATATATATATATATATATATATATGTATATATATATATATATATATATATATATATATATATATATATATATATATATATATATATATATATGTGTATGTATGCGTGGAGAGACGGAGCCGACGGGCTGACGGCGAGGCAGGGCACACTGGAGCCCGGCCCAAGATGGCGGCAAGGAGGCAGAGAATGCGGCGGAGCGGAGAGGCGGGGCGTGCCGGGGGAGATGCCGCCGCAATCTGATTCAGGTGCGTGGATCACGCACCAGCAGACAATCAACATATCTCCTCGCAGTGTATAAAAGGGGAGAAGGATGAGAGATCGAGGCAGAAAGAGCAGGAGAACCCGCAGCAGAACCTGACGAGCGAAAACGACAAAGAGCGAGTCGAAGACAGCGACGGCACGGCCGGCTGAGAGCGAGCAGGAGAGAAGGACCTGAAAAGCGACCCGACCGCAGACAGGCTTGTGTTATTGAAAGAATAAACAAGACTCAAACCTGCTAAGCAATGTCCTTCCTGAGTGATCCATTGAACCCGCACGACTACAGCAAGAGACTGTCACAATATACTATTGAACACGCTTGTACGCCTTGCCGCTCACCAGGCAAACAATACGTCGGCACTATCTTCCAGCTTAATCTCCGAAAACCGGACAATGCTCCCACGCGTTGCGTTGCATCATCTAAAAAAATAATTGTGTTTAATGAATCATTAAAGCCGACCGTTGTAAGGCATCAACCAGCACGACACTACCACAATCCGTTCAACCTCCAACAAGCCAAATTGCGTTGTGCTTGCTCACAGAATCGATACAACGTGCGGCAAACCCCAGATGAAGAGCCACAAAGCAGGGGTGCACAGAGTGCGACCCAGGGCCAATTAGTGGCCAATGGTTTATTTTTCATAGACCCCTGGCACACTGCAGAAACAAAAGTAAACATAAAAATAGAAAAATGTGAAAAACAAAGGAAAGGGCACAATGACAAAAAGGCGAAATTTTTACAACAATTAACAACGTCAACATAAAGTTTTGACCTAAGGTATCACTTCTTTAAGCCTTTCTCCAACATGAATATATGAATATTATGTTGGGGCAGTTACCAAGAAAGCACGAGATCCCACACAACCCACCATTCCAGTTGCTACCATCAGGCCGCTGAAAAAATGACGATGAGGAATGACAAATATGTGTGACACACATCTGCAATGGAAATCATCTTTGCACTATATTACATGAATTACTAGAAATGCAGAGAGAGCGCAGACTTCCGCCAGGCCCTATCACCCAAAGATAGAGAATTTTTTTTAAAACTCTTGAGACAAATGCCTGCAAATACATGAGCCAACATAACCGCCTGGTGGAGGTAGTTAATCGAAGGATAAATTAACTTTCCAAACAGGCAGCAAGAGGGTTCACTCTTTGCATCGGTCTCAGCACTCTTTTTGTCTCTGAGGCTGGAGGCAGGGCTGCTCGATACAGAGGAAGTTCAGCTTTGTAATGTAAACGTAAAGTAAAATGGTAGAAATGATCCCGATCACGCAAATTTTAGCTATACTAACTAACTACCTAATTGATTCCTAGAACAATTGACGATTCGATTAAGAGTGGATTCTTGATTCAGAATGATGATTGCAATATATTATTTGGTAAATTGTAATAAAACTAGAGCTGGGCGATATGGCCTTTTTTAAATATTTCGATATTTTAGGCCATATCGCGGTACACGATATATATCTCGATATTTTGCCTTAGGCTTGAATTAACCCTTGATACGACCCCAAAAGGGAATAAGCAGTAGAAAATGGATGGATTGATACATATAATCACAGCAATATGATGATTCTGTGTCTACATTAAAACATTCTTGTTCATACAGCATTAATATATGCTAATTTTAACTTTCATGCAGAGAAGGGAATCACAACTAAGTCAATTGACCAAAACTGTATTTATTAAAAAATTATTAAGCACTGGCACAAACATTCATGTCATTTCCAAAGCAGAAAGTGCAAGCTTATCAGACATTTTAAAACAAAATAATAGTGCACTTTTGTGCATGATGTCACTAAGATGACATATCAAAACACTAAATTAAAGTGCACTTTTTGTACAGAACGCCACAACAACACTTTAAAACAGATAAAGTGCACTTTTGTGCATGATGTCACACAATAGGTGTCAAATAAAAATGAGCTGCATAATAGAAAATCAAATAGTGTTTGTCCTTCGCTATGTGTTAGGTTATATATTATAATCTCCTTTTGTTGTTGACTATTTTTTTCATGCGGTGTTGATCTGGAAATGTTTGCCTCGGCATTTTGTTGGTGTGGCACCAAATGGAGATGTTGACATGCAGAGTAAGCACTCTTCTTTCTCTAGCAGGTGACTTTTCAAATGATGCTACATATTAGCAGTAATGCTACTTTTTGTAGCAACGCTTTTGCCCCATACTTGACAAATTACGGTTGTCTGTTCGACATATTCCCACTTGAAGCCAAACCACCGCCAGATGATGGACCCCCTGCAGTTTTTCTTGGGAATTAATTCTTCCTTCATTTGTTACCAGATTCACACCTTCTTTCTCTCACATTACCACTCGCACGGCTCCGCTAGCATCAGCGCTAACGTTACCCATGCTGCTACCTCTCTGCTCTGTAGGTAAGAAGGTGTGCTTGCTCTCTGTGAGAAGGAGGGACAGGAAAGAGTGGGAAGAGCCTGTAGTGTAATGCCAGCAGCTAAAAGCAACCGCGTAACAATGTATGCTCGAATATCACGATATCGTCATTTTCTATATCGCAGAGAGACAAACCCGCGATATATTGAGTATATCGATATATCGCCCAGCCCTAAATAAAACCTTTGCAAAACAGGTTAAATATTACGAAAACTCTTCTTGGGTGCTGACGTATGACGTATACGCAAAGGTGGCCTAAAAAGCATCTTTTTAAAAAATTGATTCTTGAAAATTACAAATCGATTTAGAATCGTAATAAATAAAAATCGTAATTCAGATGTGAATCTAATTTTTCTGGTAACCCTAGGGGTACTTATATAGAGGAAATAACAATGGCTACCTAATTTGTACACTTGTATAATGAGTAAGCAATTTTTTAGCATTGCATGTAATGAGGAATTGACAAAAACATTTCTTTGAGGTCTTTGAAAATGTAAATTTTATCAAGTTTTATTAATAAAATTGGACCGTCATCCCAGAATGGGTTGTATTTATTGTAGTAACCAACATCCGGTGGTTGAATGAGGGGTTTTTAATTCCTCTGCCTTCAATTTTGTTGGAAAAAAAACAAATGCTAGTCTTTTTTAAACCACTTGACATCTGTCAGAGTTCACTGAAGATATGTCATGTCACTCATGACGGCCTAAATAGTCTAAGATGTTTTACAAAGGTCCCACCTATGTTGTGTAGAAAAAACGGTTTCAACAACAAAATTATAGAAAGGTTGAAAGATCAAGACATCCAAACAGGTAATACTTTGTTGGACAGGCTCATTTGGATTCCTTTCCTTTATTTCTTTCATCTAGATACAAATAGGTGTAAGAGATTAAACTGTCACATTGACTGAGACAACATGACGCATCAATACTCACAATGATATTGGATGCCATGGTGTGTGTTAGTAATGGAGGCCACTGGCAAGATGGAAACTTAGGAGAACATCTCACTGGTCAGTTGAAACCTTCAGAAATCCAAAAAATTCAAACAAGTCAGTTCAACATTTGAAATACGAACCGCAGATAGTACCACTTTATGTTTAAAAACACACAAGGGCATTTTGGACAACACTTTTGTTTGGATATAGGCGGTAGTTTTCCTTCTGCTTTTATTTGAATATTTGAAGCCTGTGTGTGTGTTGCAGAGGTCATTGAGAATTTTCTCATCTGTTCAACAAGGCGTGCCATAACTGACAAGCTTGGGAACACGTAGGGAGACTGTGCGGTCGTCAGACTGGTCACGTAGTTTGCCTCAGTGGTCCAAATCCTGCAAGTGCCAGCTCACTCTGGCCTTGTTCTGAAGTGTACAATGGACACACGCAGAGCGTGTGTGTGTGTCAATATGACCTATACGCTTCACAAAAATAAATTTTCATAAGAGGATAGAAGAGACAAGACAAGCAGAATTCAGCAAAGATGCAAAATAGTCAATTTACAAAAACATTTCCTTTAGTCTTTCACACATGTACAATATCAATTTGAAACTGTACTTGTAAATAGGTCGTATCCCACATTTCCAACTTTTGAGACTTGTCTATGTTTAAATTTTGTATTTTTGTTGTTGATGATGTGAAATTGCCATATCATAAGTTGACTGATGAGTTTTTTAAGTTTTCTCTGTCTTTGTTGTTTAGCCATTACTAAATCTTGTGAAATTCATGAGATTTCTACGAGACCGTGTGAATTTCTCACGTCACAACCCTCGGAAGCCCATGTTGGGTACCATTTATTATTGGTTGTTTGTTTTGTTTTTATTGAGAATGGCAGCCAGGAAGTATTGTGTATTTAAACCAGAGTAAGAAAGGAAGGGGATGATATTTTGTTTTGGGGGAACTAAAAACCTACCTAGCCTCTGTTCCTTTTGCACAGTTTGGTGCCAATTTTTCAGCAATTATCCAATTAGATCCAATTATTTTTTTGTTTGTTTGCTTATAACCACACATAACCGCTTAGGCGGTTCCTCTCCCCCTGACCAATCACAACAGGGCAGGAATGGCCAAGAAGGAGGCTGTAGACTCTGAGCTTATCAGCCCTGCATAAAATGTGAGTATTTTATGAAAATACAAAAAAACTATTGAAACAAATATATATATATTTTTAGATTTTTTTAAGATTGAAAAATGACTGACTTGCAGAGATTGGCAAACCACGGCCTTGAGACCATAAAATACAATGTATTTTACCCAGCCTCAATCCATCCATCCATTTCCTACCACTTGTCACTTTTAAGGTCGCAGGGGGTGCTGGAGCCTTTCTCAGCTGCATTCGGGCGGAAGGCGGGGTACACCCTGGACAAGCCGCCACCTCATCACAGATTTTACACAGACATATTTGCGAAACTATGCTACATTCAAGTTACCAGAAAGTCTTAAACCGTTTGCATATTTCAACATAATTGCAAAGGTTTCTGAAACGAGGGGTTTGATACAAAGCAGAGTGTTGTTGTTTTTTTCCACAATGAAGCTAAGGCCTGTGTGACGAAGAGGGGCGGAGAAGCAAGCTTTATAATTCAAATTTAGTGCAGACAAGTGATATTTTGGTACACATTTGGGTGTTTTTTAGGCCCTAATCTAGTAAAGGTTTGCGTCTATTAAAATGTGCAATTTTTTTAGAGCACGCAAAGCTGATCTATTAAGGTTGTACGCAAAAGACTGCATGCCTTAAATAAGTAAAACAAGAGCGCACTCCATTTAGTGTGTCCGTCTCCACCCATATACAGAATATATGGTAATTGTTACAACACCTACAGTAGTGGAGGAAAATATGCAAATATGATAATTTCGCACATTTCGATTTATCAAAAATCAAGAATTTAGACTCAAAACTGAAACATATTATATATTTAGCACATCTACAATGTTCGTGCAAATTAGCACAGTTTCGCACAAATTTCTATGAAAAAGGAGGCGAGCGTGCTGCAAAAACAGACAATTAAGATAGAAAATATTCAATGTTTGTGTGTGTCAACTATTTGGACTGTCAGAAATATTATTAGATATACTGTCTATTCTGCAACGACTTTTATAATTGTATAGCTGCTGGATGACTTTTGAACCAGATTAATTCATGTTCAATGGCTTTTTAATGGCTTTCATTTAGTCATTAGGAGATATACTGTATGTAAAAAAACGTCTCGCAATATGACTTTTCTGTGACGCACCATCACAAGTTCACAACATCACAGCGCATGCCTCCAAGAGCGCATCTTCAGCATGCTAAAATTAAGTTCTGTTGACTAGAATGCGCTTCAACATAGCCCAGAAATGCGCTTAATATTATGTTTGTGTGCCGCATGTCAAAAACATGAAAATACGCCACAGGTTGGAACGTATGATGTCATAAATGTATAGGGAAATGAATGTCTCCATTGTGACAGCCGGTATTCACTCAAAAACCTCATTCAAATAGAGCAGTTTCCACCACTTTTGCACTTGTTATCAATTGTGCACGCACGCTTAGTAGATCACTCGCAACACTCCCACTAGTAGTACATGTAATTTTATAGTTTGCACACCCTATTTAGCACATTTTATGTGGATTTTAGTAGATCAGGTCTTTACTTTTTTCGTTTTACTCCATGTAGTTTTGTTTTTCTCGAGTCGCAAAGGCGGTTGTCCGGAAGGTAAACGAAACACATCATAATCAAGGAAGGATGTAATCATCTGGAACATAGTAGGTACTGAATAACGTTTACTGTCATAGTTTCACTTATTCTATTTTGCTGTTACATTGAAACGTTCAACTTCATGTCACTTACAAGAGCTACTTCTTACAAATGTACATCATCTTGCCGATTTCAACAAGACATGCACCTGGGAATAGGTTGATGGGCAACACTAAATTGACCCTAGTGTGTGAATGTGAGTGTGAATGTTGTCTGTCTATCTGTGTTGGCCCTGTGATGAGGTGGTGACTTGTCCAAGGTGCACCCCGCTTACCGCCCGAATTCAGCTGAGATAGGCTCCAGCAGCCCACGGTACCCCGAAAGGGACAAGTGGCAGACAATGGATGGATGGATGTGCACCCCTGCCATTAAAATGGCATGGCAAATGAACTCCGTAAGATGTGATCAAAACACTTGGCCTAATTACAGCTGGCGATCAACATAACTTTGTTTTTGAAGCATGGGAAGGAGAAAAGGAGTGCAGAGAATAACAAGTGGATGATATTCGTAGAATTGAAAAAATAAATTATCGGAAACATGATTGTGTGTATCACCAACTCGGCGAAGCAATTCGAGCGTATCACTGCTAATCTTCACCATACGGAAGCCGAATGAGTCTGCCAGCCAAGAATGTTAAAATAATATCTAACACGTATTTATAAAAAAGGGAAACGCTGCTGATGGTGTGTTTGATGAAAGAGCAGCTTTAAGGAGATATTATAAAGTCTACTTTCCAATGTAAATTCTGTACATTATTATTGACATTACTTCATGAAAGTACACGAGTATTTTATAGTTTTCATACAATATTTCTTATCTAAAAGTGTGTTTTTGTTTTTAAAATGCATTTTACATGTTAAAGGTGTTATAGTTATTTCCCAATATTTAAAACACCAACCACCGGGCCGCAGAATAATTTTTTAATTCATTTTTTATTTATTTATTTATTTTTTCTATTAAATCAAAATAAAAAATACAAGATACACTTACAATTAGTGCACCAACCCAAAAAACCTCCCTTTTTCATGACAAAAAAAATAAATAAAAAAAATATTTTTAAAAAACCCTCCCCCGCCGGGCCGCGGGACAAATTTTCAAGCGTTGACCGGTCTACAGCTACAAAAAGGTTGGGGACCACTGATCTACATAACATGTAAAGGTGGTTCTTTGGTCAAAATGTTGCATAGATTATGTTTTACCTTCGGAATGTGCGGTTTTGTGGGTGGGTCTTAATTACGGGCCTGCACTTCGACACCAACTTCTCCATTACTGACAAATGTAATTTTGAACTATAAGCATTTTTATATTAAAAATTGCAACATTGGAGTCAAGAAGATAGTGAAGAAGAAGGAGTTTATTGACTACAGCGCACATTACAATGGCGAACACGAGCAAGGCATTCTGGGTAAATTTGTACCATATCCGCTGACGTTTTTCCCAACCTGTGACGTCACGAATAACAAAAAGCTCCTTTGGCGGAAATAGAAGGAAGGCAATATTGTTTTATAAATATCTCCACAATGATTTGATTTCAAATTTTCAGGACTTATGCAGAGCTCATATAAAAATAATAATAATGGATTAGATTTGTATAGCACTTTTGTAGACACTCAAAGCACCTCACAGAGAAGTGACGACCCATCATCCATTCACTCCACGTTCACACCTGGTGATGGTAAGCTACATTTGTAGCCACAACTGCCCTGGGGTAGACTGACAGAAGTCATCCTCAGGGCAGTGGCTG
>NC_084632.1:23856696-23949196 GCF_033978795.1 Nerophis ophidion | reverse complement strand
ATTTGTCATAAAACAATACCAAAAAATATATGTGTATGTATTTAACTTTTTTTTAACTATTATATAAAATTGATTCGTATATTTTAATATTCAATACAACATGAGCGCCGACTTAAAACAAGTTGAAAAGCGTATTCGGGTGTTACCTTTTGGTGGTCAATTGTACGTAATATGTACTCTAGTGTGCAATCTACTAATAAAAATGTCAACCACTCAATCAATAAATCAATCAATGTCTATAAAGCCATAATCTTTAAAATAGTCCAGTCAAATTAACCAATAGCCTATATTCATCGGAAATATATATCCATTACATAAAAGTTTAAAATAGTATTTACATTTACGATATGGGCATTAAAATGACTCACAAGCAAAAAACCCCCCAAAAAAGATCAGTGGCCTACCACACATGTGAGATTGTGCAAGGGGAAAAACGATGATCCTTGTGTCTGTGTGAGGTGGCTGATGACGTCACCCACAGGATATAAAGGTGCTCCCTGGGCAGGATGGGACGCTCAGAAGTTGAACTTACAGTGGAGGTGAACAGTTGTGCAGCCAGGAAGAAAAAGTTCACACCGAGTCTTTAGAGTATGAACACACTCAGTTTTTTCCTTTTGGCTCTTGGTTTTCTCATCTGTGAGGGAGGTAAGTCAAACCACTTTAATGACTGAAAATCATGCCGTGTTCCCGTTGTCATGCCTCTTCTTCCACATGGTGTGTCTCAGGTAACCCGTGCTGCTCGGAGCCATGCCAGAACAGAGGGGTCTGCACAGCCCTTGGGGCCGACGCGTATGAGTGTGACTGCACGCGTACGGGATACACCGGTCCAAACTGCACGACGCGTGAGTACTCCATTATATCTAATCTTCTTGGAGTGGACCCTTTCACTCATTCGCCGCTTTGACCCTGTACAGCTGAATTCCTCACCAAGATCAAAGTGCTCTTGAAGCCGTCGCCCAACACAGTCCACTACATTCTCACCCACTTCAAGGGCTTTTGGAACATCATCAACAACATCTCTTTCCTCCGAGATGGCATCATGAAATACGTGCTGACATGTAAGTCCTCAGATAGAGATGATAATAAGTGACGAAGCAAGGCTAATCCCCATTTTTCTTCTTCATCTTCCAGCTCGCTCGCACATGATTGATAGCCCCCCAACTTACAACGCTAATTACGATTACAAAAACTGGGAAGCCTATTCCAACCTCTCCTACTACACAAGAACCCTCCCCCCGGTTCCGCGGGATTGCCCAACCCCGATGGGAGTCGTAGGTAAGCGGTCTCTCCCCCGGAGAAACCTGTTTTCTGAGATTCCTGAATACTTAGCAAAGGGGTTGTTGAGTCTCATTGCATCAGAGGAAGGGCTGTGGGAATTATTTCAGCTTGGCGCGCTGGTGATTGAGTTTGAGTTAAAAAAATTAAAAATAAAAAAAACGGCTAAGTTTCACGGGACAAAAGGCGACCAAAATTGCGGAAAATGTTTGACTCAAATTTCTGAAATACATCTAAAGAAAAGATAGAAAAGTTTTAATTTGAGTTAGTACAAAATAACACAGCTTGCCAGAACAAAACAAGTTTCATGAACATTCCAGGAACCGTAAGTTTTCACTAAGGGTTGTTATCGGACAATTTTTTTTAAAAAGTACGCAATCGCCATTGCCATTTTATGCCTTTTAATACCGATCACAAAAGGCAATCCACTCTGGCTGACACTGTATTTATTTTTAGTACTAGCAAGCAACTAAATATGTATCTCCATACACAGTGTGGCGCTGCTCTTCTAAATTAAAAATGATACCCTCCATTACGGAAAATAAGCTGTACTTCTTTATATCTTAGGTATCATTATCGTTGAAGGATGAGGTTAAACATGTTTCACAGAGAGCAAGCAAGAGCAGGTATGCTTATAGCTAAGCTTAGGAACGTTTACAAAGTGTAGATGGAATTGCGCTATTAACTCTCCTCTCCTTTTTGGCATTTTTTATTTATAAGGTGGTTGGTGTAACAACCTTCTTTAGTTACACTAGTGATGTTCCTCAAAGTTCCAGCTCAGGTCCTCTTTTAGTCGTCATTTGGGCTATTCAACTGGTGGCCCACGAGATCAGGTCAAAAAACTTGTGAAAGACTCACATTTTTCAGCAGATTCTTAAAACCTCTAGAGGGCTGTCATGGAAATGACCTTTGCCTAGCTTTTTCTTCAGAAGGTCCTTAAAAACGTCGGAGCGCTTCTGTACCTGACAAAATGGATTCACCAAAATCAAATGGCTACTGTAGAGAGCTCCGGTTCTCCGGAATATACAAAATAAGACTAGTGGTGATTGGATAAGTCCGGCTCCCCGGTCTTTAGCTTTCTGGAAATATGGCCTTAAAACAATTTAATTGAATATCCCTGCATTACATGACACGGTTCAACCTTTGAAGGCTGCTCTCTAACTGGTTGGATGTTGTAATTGCTCATCCAGGTAAAAAGGAGCTACCTGATGCCAAGCTTCTTGCTGAGAAACTCCTGATGAGACGACAGTTCATCCCTGACCCGCAAGGCAGCAACCTGATGTTTGCGTTCTTCGCTCAGCACTTTACGCACCAGTTCTTTAAATCGGACATGAAGAGAGGCCCCGCCTTCACGCAGGCCAAAGGTCACGGGGTAAGTGGACAGCAATGTTCTTTTCTCTCGAGGATACATCTTGTTTGATATTTATGTACTTTTGCTGTGGTGTGATGTTTCAGGTGGACCTCAGTCACATTTATGGAGACGGCCTGGAGAGACAGTACAAGCTGAGGCTCTTAAAAGACGGCAAACTTAAGCATCAGGTACATGGGGCGTTTGCGTGAGCACGACAATCCCTTTGGGACAACACAGGCGTCTCACATATTTGCCTGCGCAGATGCTGGATGGAGAGATGTACCCCCCAACTGTAAAGGAAGTGGGTGCTGATATGCACTACCCTCCTCATGTCCCTGACTCTCACCGCTTTGCCGTCGGCCACGAAGCGTTCGGACTGGTCCCTGGACTCATGATGTACGCCACCATATGGCTCCGGGAACACAACCGGGTGTGTGACGTCTTGAAAGAGGTCCATCCTGACTGGAACGACGAAAGACTCTTTCAGACCGCACGGCTCATTCTGATTGGTGAGTATCGTAATAGACTGATAGTAGCGTATGTGTAACGCTATATTAGGTTATTGTAAGTAATATAACCTGTACTCAGTGTTACATTGTAAAAAATGTCAGTAGATTTGACAGTAAAAAAAAAATGGTAGTGCATTCGTCAAAATGTTACCATAAAAATAACAGTAGTACTGTTTTTTCCATTTAAATTAAAGCTATGTAAAAGGAACAACCATAGATTTTGGTTGAAAAAAATGGCAGCTCAGACTACATATTTTTACAGTAAAATAACAGCGGTAGCGTTTTTCAATTTAAAGTAATGCTCTGTAAAAACAATGACAGTATATTTTACGGTTAAAACAAATCTGTCAACTTAGTCGCCAGAATTTTACGATAAGAATAAAAGTGGTCTAATTTTTCCATTTAGGTTGTGCACTGTAAAAATATTGATCGTAAATTTCACAGTAAAAACAGCGGTTGAACCGTTTTGCTATTTAAAGCAAATTATAGCCTGCTACCCAAGAATATACAAAAATTCTTCTCAACAAAAGAGGAGAAATATAATCTTGGAAAAAAATGTAATTCAAAACATTTGTACGCTCATACAACACTTAACACCTTCAGTATATCAGTATGTGGACTTAAATTATGGAATGGAATAAGCAAAGCAATCAAACAATGTACTAATACGATCCACTTCAAGAAACTCTTCAAACTGGAAGTGTTAACAAAGTACAAAAAAGAAGAACCAAGATAAACATTCTGAATGTATTCACCCATTCATTCTTTCATTCTCAAAATAATCTCACTTATCTCATCGTAGGGAATAAAACTTGCTTAAATAAGCTCTGCTTCTTCCTACTCCTTTTCGAACATGTTGAAAAGAGAAATTGGAAATTGTGATGTATCATGTTGTATGCTTGAATGTTCGAAATAAACTTAAACTCAACTCAACTCAACTCAACTCTGTAAAAACAACGACCATGATTTTATAGTAAAAAAAAAACGAACCTAAAAAACTGGCAGCACAGACGCCAGAATTTAACGGTAAAAATTAAAGTGGTAATGTTTTTCTATTTACAATAATGCATTATAAAAACAAAAATTGTTGATTTTACGGTTACAAAAACCCCCAACAAACTAGCAGCTCAGTCACCAGAAAGTCACTGTAATGTTTTCAGCAATGCACTTTAAAACCACTGTGAATTTTACGGTAAAATTCTGCCACTTGAACTGCCATTTTTTTTTACTGTTAAATCTACAGATCTTTTTAGAATTCTAATAGGAAAAGAACATATTTCCGGAGTGCATTTGTTTTTTGTTGCACAATTCCGGAAAAAAACCCTGTTATGCAAAACACAAATGTCGATAACCGTGGAAAAGAGTGGAAAGTGGAAGTTCTGCATTACGTTTTGCCAATCCCCTTCCTCAGACCCTGTTGCACACACTGAGGGGTTTTAACCTCCACATTTCGAAACAGGATTTACTTCAAAAAAGAGGAAATGCTCCATCACTGTCATCCACTTGACAAATGTTTTACTTTGACAAACCAACTGAATAGGATTTTGTTATGCAGGAGAAACCATCAAGATCGTGATTGAGGACTACGTGCAGCACCTGAGTGGCTACAACTTCAAGCTCAAGTTCGATCCCGAGCTGTTGTTTAGCCAGCGTTTCCAGTACCAGAACCGCATTGCATCCGAGTTCAACACCCTGTACCACTGGCACCCCCTGATGCCCGATACCTTCCGCATTGAAGAGAAAGACTACAACTACAAAGAGTTCGTCTTCAACACGTCGGTCGTGACAAAGCATGGGATTGCCAACTTAGTGGAGTCCTTCACAAAGCAAATAGCTGGGCGGGTAGGTTTTTTTTTTTTTTTTACGTCACACTAATTGTTATGCTTCTTGCATATTCATAACATATTTTCTGGTATTTTTTTAGGTTGCTGGTGGCCGGAATGTCCCTGCACCAATTATGTATGTAACCATTAAATCCATGGAGGACAGCAGAAAAATGCGTTATCAGTCTCTGAATGCCTACAGGAAAAGATTTTCCATGAGTCCATACACGTCTTTTGAAGACCTGACAGGTGAGATAACATTATAATAATCATTTTGTAATGCTTAAAGTTATATGGAAGTTGTATCAATAGTAGCAGAAGAGCATTGATACCAGAAGTACCAATAGTATCGCAATCCGAGCAAAGTTACAATACTCTTACATTTAGTGTACGCTGTAAACATTTACCAGAACGTCACAGAATTTAAAAGTATTTTTCCACAGTAAAATACTGTAATCAAATGAATGTACAAAATCAAAATACCTTTATATTGAACAGCAATTAATACTGTAATCTTAGACCTCTGTAATATCACAACAAATTAGTGTAAATTCAAATTGATTTGTCTCTTAAGGAGTTCTGTCGACAATATCGGAGTTACAGCATATAGTTGTTATAATCAACTATACAGTTACAACAGTGAAGTTACAGCATTCAGTTGTCACTTTATGGTACACACATCTGCAGTCACAGTAAATTGCTGCAAGGAGGTTTCCAAGTACATTACTGTAAACCTTGCTGTGAAAGTAATGCACATATTAGCCAGCAATTAGCTGTGAATTTACAATGAAAATATGTTGAGAGGAGCCAGATGAGGTGGTTCGGGCATCTGGTCAGGATGCCACCCGAACGCCTCCCTAGGGAGGTGTTTAGGGCACGTCCAACCGGTAGGAGGCCACGGGGAAGACCCAGGACACGTTGGGAAGACTATGTATCCCGGCTGGCCTTGGAACGCCTCGGGATCCCCCGGGAAGAGCTAGACGAAGTGGCTGGGGAGAGGGAAGTCTGGGCTTCCCTGCTTAGGCTGTTGCCCCCGCGACCCGACCTCGGATAAGCGGAAGATGATGGATGGATGGATGTTGAAAGTGTAGTTTATTTTGCCGCCTGCAAGGATACACTGGGGTCAATCTAAAACAAAAACCATAATCGAAGTAGGAAGAAGCCAAGCTTATTTAATTCTGCCGCTTTTCCGTATCACAGCAATCAATGATACACATGTTCACTTCCTGTGTAATTGTACACTACTTGCCGAATAATACAGATGTGTAACAGTTGAGTTAACACTTTGTAGATGTTTGTGACTGTAATATAAATAAAGCATATCTACATAATTAAATATATTAATAAATAATGAATACATCAATAGAAATACAACACTGGATACTGTTTTGTTTAACCCTCAGTAGAGTACATTTGTGCCCAATATTTTTGTTGTGTAACTTCATTTTAAATGATGTTTTCCTAAAAACAAAAATGTATGTTTAATTCAGAAATGTCAATGACCAATTCTTTCACAGATGCACAAAACACTGCCAGTTATACCATAAAAACCCAAAACCCAACAGTACATAAAACATTTTGGATTCATATTTTTTTTTATTACTTTTGTTTTTCCTTAATTGTTTCAATCAGCTTCAGCCCGTAACAAAAAACACTTAACATGTGAAGTTTTTCAACACTTTGAAGGCTTTTTGATCAAAAGATGCCATAGTTGTCAATTAGTATACATTTGCATAACATAAGTAATTTCACTAATTTTAAACTGGCAAGATTATCTGATTAAAGGCCTTCAAAAGGCTCCAAATTAATAAAAGCAACTAAAATTTATTGAAATATTTCAGCAAAAAAAATATATTTCGAATTTGAAATTTAGATCATTAAAATTTAATGTTTTTTTTTTAATGTGGGTTTCACGGTGGTAGAGGGGTTAGTGCGTCTGCCTCACAATACCAAGGTCCTGAGTAGTCAGGGTTCAATCCCGGGCTCTGGATCTTTCTGTGTGGAGTTTGCATGTCCTCCCCGTGAATGCATGGGTTCCCGCCGGGTACTCCGGCTTCCTCCTGACTTCCAAAGACATGCACCTGGGGATAGGTTGATTGGCAACACTAAATTGCCCCTAGTGTGTGAATGTGAGTGTGAATGTTGTCTGTCTATCTGTGTTGGCCCTGCGATGAGGGGGCGGCTTGTCCAGGGTGTACGCCGCCTTCCGCCTGATTGTAGCTGAGATAGGCACCAGCGCCCCCCGCCACCCCAAAGGGATAAGCGGTAGAAAATGGATGGATAACATTGAATATCCCCATAACAATGCTAAAGTTACAGGAAGTTACTTGGGAAATGTGACATAATTGCTCCATATAATAAAAAAGTTTCATGAAAATGTTACAAATTAGGAAGGAAAAGTTTTGTTTTTTTTCAGCACTACCTTTAAAGGATTTATGAATTATTTGCAAGGGTTATAACCCAGATGTTTATCTCATGTTGAACTTGTATAAGCAGATTGTCAGCAAAGATAAACAAGATTTCAACAAAAACAAGAAGTCTTGCTCCCGAGGGGAAAGTGTAGCGTATTTATCAAGATATTTTCTTAATGAAAAAAACACCTCTAATAGCGCCAGAGATTTCAGGAACACAGTTAATAGAAATATTTATCTTTTGTACTCAGTCTAAAAATAGATTGATCAAAAACTAAAACCTGTTTCCTCTTTCATTAGGAGAAAAAGAAATGGCCGCAGTGCTGGAGGAGATGTACGGCGACGTTGACGCTGTGGAGCTCTACCCGGGCCTGCTGGTGGAAAGACCTCGCGAAAATTCTATCTTTGGGGAGACCATGGTGGAGATGGGGGCCCCTTTGTCACTCAAGGGCTTGATGGGAAACCCCATCTGCTCTCCAGAATACTGGAAGCCTAGCACCTTTGGAGGCAGCGTAGGATTTGACATCGTCAACACGGCATCCCTGCAGAGGCTTGTGTGCAATAACGTCCAGGGGCCCTGCCCGGTGGCGTCTTTTTATGTGCCGGACGTCAACGACACGGGGTCCAACTCCAGCACGTCCCCCTCACGTGGAAGTGACGTCAACCCCACAGTCATTTTGGAAGAAAGGACTACCGAGCTCTAAGTTTATTTTTAAGCTATTCATACAGCTATTTATTTATTTTATGTCTTATTATTTATTCTATTTATAACAGAACAGTTTTTATGTTATTTGTAAAACATTGTTGAACAGGTCTCTATTATTTATTTAAAACACACAATGTATTGTAAGTTATTGTATTGTAAAATGAAATATCTCAGCGACTGCAACCTGATACTTGAAAGTTAGTTTACAATTTGAGCTCCAGTTACGTTGCTAACGTTTCTATGAACTAAGTGCTGCTTGTCTTCCACTTTGTGTTTATGTACAGTCTTTGTTCATTTATGACAAAAACGTGGACTTTTACTGCCGACGGTAAATAGAAGTCCTGTAATGATGAAATAGAATAATTTAATCAATTTGAGGGTTTTTTTTGTATTTATAATTTTTACTTTAGTTTTATTTAAATATATATGGTCATTTGAAATGACACTGGATTTAAGCTGCACAGTTTTATATGTCTGTTTTGTAGAAGACTCACTTGAATAGGGTTGAAATAGTCATGTGGTTGGTTGGACAGGCTCTCAAGGACTATTTGAATACCAGTTTGGCACTAATAAATGTTGGCAGGAAATGGAGAACATTTCTTTAGAAATCACGTGGCACTCTCATCCTTGTTTGAAATTCAACTGTGGAATCCAACTTGTAGATGACTGCAAAGTATTTTTTATCATTAAATTATATTTCTGATGTTCAAATGAATGGTCATTTTGAATTGTGATTGTTGATCAAACGTTTTTGAATTCCAGTGATGGGAGTAAAGCAATGTGTTGCAAGTATCAAGTATTCAATTCCAAGTCAAGTCAAGTTTGAAGACAAGACGGGTCAAGTCTCGAGTAGATAGGAAACCGGTCGAATCAAGTCTTGAAGTCACCTACTTGGTATTTTATAATCCTTCCCAGTCATTAACACTGTTGAAATGAAATGAAATGTGTTTATTTCGGTCATGTAATCAATCATTTTGTGTGATTAATTTAACAGCACAGATTATACATTTTAACAATAATATACATACACACACAAAAAGAAAAAGAATGACCGAAAAAGGAATAGGCTGAAGCCAAGGCTTATATTTGCCTATCCTAAATATTCACTAAAGATTAGATTGCCTGGAACATCAACGTTCAAAAAATCAATGGGATGAAAGTAATCATTGCTATATTTTAAAATGTTCCATTATTTCACATTTCAAGGCTTTTTCCAAACCTTAGAAAAGAACTACATGTCTTCAACTCATCACTGAGCTTGTTCCACCATTTAGCTCCTAAAACTGAAATATATTTGTATTTTATATTCGTTCTTAATTGACATATTTCAAAAATCAATATCGCCCGTAAATTATAGTTTTCTCCACTTAATTTAAACAACCTAAGAATACAAACTGGAAGGCTGTTGTTCTTTACTCGAAACACAATTTCCATTGTTTTTAAAAACACATATCTGAAAATGTTAATACATTAAGACTTATGAATGATGGATTGGTTTGTTCATAGAAGCACAATTTTGTTTATTATTCTAATTACCCTTGTTTGAAGTTGAATTATTGTTGACTGTTAAGTCATAACTGAAATTACAATAAGAAACCACTTAACTAAACCATGATCCATCCGATGACTGCATTTAACATATGTACAATACTACAAAAGTAATTCAAATTAAGTGTCATTCTTTATTATAATTGTTCCAGAGTTATAAAAGTGTAGGTGGCATTTCCTTTTGCTGTTGCTCTAAGCCGGCGTGTCAAACGTACGGGCCTTAGCCTTGAATCTGGCCAAGCGAGCAGGTTTAACCCATTCCATGGTCTGCAAGATCAGTTTGCGAAGTATAAAAAGGAGCTGCCATTTTTCATGAAAGAAAATGTTCTGAATAAATCCACTGGATGTGGCAATAGCAATTATGTGAGGCAAGCAAACAGTTTATAGTGGGGCCAAACAGGTGTGCCAAGCAAGAAGTACACACTAAAAGCGGGGCTGCGGCTCCTCCTCCGTGACATAAATGAAACACATCGTGCTTTGTCACCCTCATTGCCCCAAAATGAGAAATGTTGACGCAAACTAAAACTCAAACTCAACCTTCGGTTGTTTGGAATAGAAAAATAATTTAACATAAAATCAACTTTCTCCGTTTTTTGGTTTGAAAATAAAAAAGAAAAAAAGAAAAATTATTGTGGAAAACTTTTCTTTATTTCTGTGGATTAGCCATGGTCTGTGAGTGACCCCGGAACAACAGAATAAGAAGAAGAAGAAGAAGAAGAAGACGACGACGACAAAGAATGTTGTCAGTTTCGTCAAAACAAACAAGAATTCCAATCCATTTGTTTAATGTCCAGAGACATGGAAAGTGACACATCCCATTGGTTCTCTATCCAACAGGTAAACGGGTCTTTGTACGTCACTCTTTTTTTCTGTTGTTGTCACTCACAGACGAGGATACAGAAAAGAGACACTGCTGCTGTGCATTCGACCACATGTCCAAACATTAACGGGAATGGAGAAAATAGTTTTCCACGCGTTGTTTCGATTCTTGATTTTCAAACACATTTTTCGTTTTTGTTTTTTTATCATCAAATCAAATTGTTATGTTGAATAATTTTTCTAATCCAAATGAAAAAACAGATGGCCGCTGTGACGATCTGTCACTTCATTTCGGGTTGTGCTTCCTTGTTTTGAGTTTATTTTCTATCAGCGGTCTTATTTTGGTTCTATTTCCTGCTTGTCCCGCTCAGTGCTGTTTTCCATTCATATTTGTTGATTGGCAGCCGGTCTACACCTGGTGCCAATCAGCATGTTTCTATTAATGCCTGTCTTGTGCGCTCCTCAGGGCTCGAGGTAGGGCTGGGCGATATGGCCGTTTATTAATATCTCGATATTTCGATGCTATGTCACGATACACAATATATATCTCGATATTTTGCCTTAGCCTTGAATGAACACTTGATACATATAATCACAGCAGTATGATGATTCTATGTGTCTACATTAAAACATTCTTGTTCATACTGCATTAATATATGCTCATTTTAAACTTTTATGCAGAGAGGGAAATCACAACTAAGTCAATTTACCAAAACTGTATTTATTTAACAGTTATTAAGCAGTGGCACAAACATTCATGTAATTTCAAAACACAAAGTGCAAGATTGTCAGAGAAATTTTAAAACAAGCTGTGGCAAGGGGCGTGGTCTGCGCGTTCCCTGCGGGCGGGGTGTGTGCAGAGATCGGTCATGAAGCAGCTGACAGGTGAGTGGATAATCTTAGCTGGAACTAGTTATCTAATAATATGTTCCTTTATTAGCAGCGCGGGAGACCTTGATGGGGGAGGAACGCACAAGCGGGAGGAACGCAGAGTTCATGGACAAAGCCGAAAAGGACTGATGATTGCAAGTACCGGCTGAAAAGTCCAAAAGACATTTGAGTGTAACGAAAAAATATTTGACTATAACAAAAAGATATTTGAGTGTAACGAAAAGATATTAAAAAATATGTAAACGCTGCCTGGAGTGTGCCACCTTCCTGTGATCCATCAGAACCCAAGCACGAGCTTTGCTACACAAGCTATTCGTGCACTTTTGTGCATGATGTCACTAAGATGACATATCAAAACAACAATAAATTAAAAGTGTACTTTTTGTACAGAACGCCACTACAATGGTTTAAAACAATAAAAGTGCAATGTAGTAAACTAAAAAGGCCGTATTGGCATGTGTTGCAATATTAATATTTCATCATTGATATATAATCTATCAGACTGCGTGGTCAGTACTAGTGGGTTTCAGTAGGCCTTTAAATCGCTACACAAAAGACTTTTTATTTTTATTTTGCCTATCTTTTACAATGCATATAAGAGACAAGAACACATATGTCTTCTGTTGCATTGTAATTTGTAATAATCGGCTCGTTCTAGGTGACTAGCAATGCTTCTAATGGAAGCAATCCATTTTGCCTATAAATCTATCTAAAAATGCATCCAAAAACGGCCTACAATACTTAATTTACGTTCTGTAACCTGTATAATTATCAAGCTGAAGCGACATTATTATTGTAAGAGGGAACACTTTGAAGGCAACGTTGGGAATCCCATTCGTCATGTCTTGCAAACGTTTTTTTTATCTTTTGACTCTTAAAAAAATGTATGTTCATGTCTTTCATACACACTAAAAATTCTGGGTTATTTTTATAACCCAATTAATGAGTTGTGAGTGCTGGGTTAAATTTTTTTGTTATTTTTATGAAGAGAAATCAATTTTTTGTGGTTATAAGAGTATTATTTAAACAAAATTTCTGGGTTCTCCAAACTATGAACCATTTTTGTGTAGTTTTCAATGAGTAACGTATTTTTGGTAAAAAGACTTTGTGAAGGGGGCGTAGTCCACGCGTAACCTGCGGGCAGGGCATGTGAAGCAGATGCCAGGTGAGTGGATATCTCAGTTAGAACAAGTCATCTAATCACCTGTCTCTTTATTAGCAGCGTTGGTGACCGCAGGTGGGGAGCTGAAAAGCCAGAGGAGGAAAGGGGAAAGACTTGAGGAAAATTGAAGAAGGAATAAGACTTTGTAGTATTGAAAAATAAAACATTGTAACCTTGGCAACCAGCCTGACCACAGTCTGTCGGTCCTGACAAGAACCCTGCGACACAGAGCTGTCAAAGGCTTTTTTCAAATTAAAAAGGTAATTTTTTTTCTTAAAAGGCATTTTATTGTGGATAAATCTCATTAAAGGGGAACATTATCACAATTTCATTAGGGTTAAAACCAATAAAAATCATTTCCCAGTGGCTTATTTTATTTTTCAAAGTTTTTTTCAAAATTTTACCCATACCGGAATATCCCGAAAAAAGGCTTTAAAGTGCCTGATTTTCACTATCTGCGAAACCACCGTCCATTTTCCTGTGACGTCATCCAGTGATGGCAATACAAACAACATGGCAGATACCACAGCAAGATATAGCGACATTAGCTAGGATTCAGACTCGGATTTCAGTGGCTTAAGCGATTCAACAGATTACGCATGTATTGAAACGGATGGTTGGAGTATGGAGGCAGATAGCGAAAACGAAATTGAAGAAGAAATTGAAGCTATTGAGCGAATAGCTATTGAGGCGATTCGGCCATGTCTGCCTTAGCATCGCCGGTAAAATGTGCAGACCAAATGATCGGGACTTTCGCATTGACACTGGAGCAACTTAAATCTGTTGATTGGTAAGTGTTTGTTTGGCATTAATGTGGGTTGAGGGAAACGCTGGATGCAAACAGCTAGCCTAAAAAGCGTGTTAGCATCGATTAGCTGGCAGTCATGCCGCGACCAAATATGTCTGATTATCACATAAGTCAATGACATCAGCAAAACTCACCTTTGTGATTTTGTTGACTTTATCGTTGGAAATGCATCTGCTTTGAGTGTCGCAGGCTATCCATTCATCTCTGTGCCATGTCTGTCGTAGCATCGCCGGTAAAATGTGCTGACCAAACGAGGGACTTTTGCATCTCTTGACACTGGAGCAACTTAAATCAGTTGATTACTAAGTGTTTGTTTGGCATTAAATGTGGATGAGGGAAAGGCTGGAGGCAAATATAGCTACAAATGAGGCATAACGATGCAATATGTACATACGGCTAGCCTAAATAGCATGTTAGCATCGATTAGCTTGCCGTACTAATCGATGCACATTCTACGTAAATCAACTTGAATCCGTCCCTGATCGTGTTGTTACACCCTCCGACAACACACCGACGAGGCATGATATCTCCAAGGTACCGGAAAACAGTCGAAAAACGTAAAATAACAGAGCTGATTTGACTTCCTGCGTGGAATGTGTTGGAGAAAATGGCGTTGACTACCTAGGTGACGTCATGTTTTGACGTCATCGCTCCGAGAGCAAATAATAGAAAGGCGTTTAATTCGCCAAAATTCACCCATTTAGTGTTCAGAAATCGGTTAAAAATATATATGGTCTTTTTTCTGCAACATCAAGATATATATTGACGCTTACATCGGTCTGGTGATAATGTTCCCCTTTAACAATATTTACAACGACACATCTTATGCACATGAAAATATTTGAGCATGCTGTACAGAACTACTAACGTCACAATCCGTCATGTGTGTTCAGTTTTTTACACCCTCAGTTCCTGTTTTGAGCACCCCGGTGTTTGCGTTTTAGTCACCCGGACTGCAGATTGTTTTTACCTGCCTCTGATTAGTGTTTGGGACGCTCACCTGCTCCTGGGCACTAATCAGAGAGCATCTTATTCCCTGCTTTTCGCCACACTCAGTCTGGCATTATTATTTGCTTCCACGCAACATTTACGACGGCTACTAATCTGATTCCTGAGCTAAGCTTCGCCTTATTGTTTGCCTGCCAAGCTTTTCTTGTTCGCTATTCCGTTCGCTTCCTGTGCTATCGGCTCGCTGGTGCACTTTTGTTTGTATCCCTCATGATTTATGGACAATAAATCATTTCCTTACCTGCACCTTGCTTCTGGAGTCCCGTCCGTATACTGGGACAACGATCCCCGAAGTAAAATGCGACCCCGCCGTGACAACTACGACCATAAACCGCATCCATCCATCCATCCATTTTCTACCGCTTATTCCCTTTTGGGGTCGCGGGGGGCGCTGGCGCCTATCTCAGCTACAATCGGGCGGAAGGCGGGGTACACCCTGGACAAGTCGCCACCTCATCGCAGGGCCAACACAGATAGACAGACAACATTCACACTCACATTCACATACTAGGCAATTATTTAAAAAACAAAAAAAAAGTCTCTAATATCTTGCTTTTGAGTATAAGTTAGTGGAATAAAAATAATTTTGATCAGTAGTTGGGAAAGAGCTGTAACATTTACAATTTTTAACCAACTATTGGGTCAAGGAGTGCTAAATTGCACAAACCAATAATTGGGTTTGCAATAACCCAACATTGTTGTGAGCATAACTCAGCTTTTGTGTTAAATAAATTCAACCCAATAGTTGGGTTTGCAATAACCCAACATTGTTGTGAGCATGACTCAGCTTTTGTGTTAAATAAATTCAATCCAATAGTTGGGTTATAAATCAACCAACATTGAGTTAGCATAACTTAACTTTTGGGTTAAATAATTCAATGCAAAAGTTGGGTTAAAAAAATTAACCCAAAATGTTGAGTTAAAAAAACTCAAATAAGGGGTTCGTCCTTTTCTGAACCAGCAGTCGGGTTAAAATTGTGTATTTTTTTGTGTGTAAGGATGTGAATGATAGGCACAATTCCAAAAAAAACTGCAGCTCCCCTTTAACATAAATAATAGGGCGAGAAACAGGTAAGTAAAATACTCACACACAATGAGTACTTCTATACAGAGGAACAAAGTTAAGAATATATGATAACAATAAACACATAACTTCAATCAGCAATTATGCCCTATTTTATAACGATTATTCACAAAGGAAGGTACTCCCGCGACACTACAGCCGTGCACCGACACACCCCTTTAAAGTGGTCAAATTATGATTTGACTTCCTTGAGGTCTACATAGCATGTAATGACGGTGCTTTGGTCCAAAATTTGCATAGATTTTGTTTTACAGACCATCTTCAAGCCGCTTTTTCTTCAGAATGTGCAGTTTTGTGGACGGTCTCATTTATGTGTCGAAGCCATCCTCCAGGCCAAGCCCCTTGGACTGTGTGTCTTCACGCCGTCAGCAGCGTTGTAGGATTTAGCACTGACAGATATAAGAGAGACCTCCCCGCCACTTTGTATTACAAATAGCAACTGCAGAGGATGTTAGCATGAGACAGTCTGCCCCACAACAAAAGGATAGAGAAAAATAAAGAACTAATAGACTACAACTTTGGACCACAACTGAATAAAAAGGGAAGACTTGTGCAAAAAAAAAAAAAAAAAAAAAAAAAAATATATATATATATACATATATATATATACTTGAATCTCAGTGTTCATTTATTTACATATATACACACACATAACACTCCTCTACTCATTGTTGTATTTAAAAGTGCTAATGCTTTGCAGCCAGTAGCACAGCCTTTGAAGGAGCATAGGTATGGTCAGCATCTGTGAAATTTAATTTGCAAGAATGGTGTGGGTTTAGGGTTCAATTGTCCATCCTCATTCTGTTCTCTGTCACTTTTTTTTCTAACCATGCTGAAAACCCTCTCTGATGATGCATTACTGTGTGGCACGCACAAAAGTGCCCTCATCAAATGCAACAGAGTCTGGAATCTTCCATCTCTCCCCAGCATACCTCTTTGCATTCGATCTGTCCTGGATTAACTGAAATTCTTGTTTCCAATCGTTTTGGAACTTGCAAACGTACTTCTTCTTCTTACTCGTCATCGCCATGACTGCCTATTCTTCGTTCTTCTGCTTTGTCTCTGTTATGTTTCTGGACACTACTACTTGCTGTAGTTTTGAAGCAATGCATGATGGGAACCCGGATGTTGTGTGTCAGTGTATTAACGTGCCGGCTGGAATAAACACGCTGAGAAATAGCTCAGTGCCTGCCTACTTTATGGGTTGTATATAAACCTATGGATAACGGAGACATTATAGTCTCCTTGTTGTGTGTGCAGTTGTGCACTGAGCTATAAAAGCCGTAGTTGTTATAACATTACTGGGCCGGCACGCTGTTTATAAAGAGGAAAAGCGGACCTGACGACATGCTGTCCTCACTCAGGTCCGGCTGGAAATCGGAAGAAATTCGTGAGAACGGTTGTCCCGGGAGATTTTCGGGAGAGGCACTGAAATTTGGGAATCTCCTGGAAAATTCGGGAGGGTTGGCAAGTATTATATACACATCAACCTTTTTGTGTAGCATACAAATGGCAGTGTATATGAACTGGAATATGTATATCATTTCACGATATTCTTGAAGAATGGTAGTGATTAGCACTCGAGTTGCCACTAAGTGATTAGCGAACCCAGCTGCCAGCTGGTTTTGAGCATGCTAGTTGCCAGCCAGCTGTTTTCCGTGCAAAACTGTATTATTTAAATACTTAATATTGCATAATTAACAAGGTACCTTTAGAGCAGTTTCACTAAAAAAACATAATTTAAACGGGATATGTGTATTAGGCTTGTCACTGACAGTTTGATTATGTTTGGGTTTTCCTCTGTTTTTGTGTTGTATTTCCTGCCAGCGCTCTTATTTTGGTTCCAGATCCTGCATGTCTTTCTGAGTGCTCGTTTCCCTCACCTGTCCCTGATTGGCAGCCTGGCACACCTGGTGGCAACTATTTTGACCTGCCTCGCCCTCCAGTCAGTGCTGGAGGAATTGTATGCTGTAGACTGTTTGCTATCTCCAGTTTTCTTTGAATCCTGTTGCCTGATGATGCTTTCCTGGCATCCTGTCTCCTGGTTCAAGTTTTCCTGCATTTTTGACATTAAGGTCATGTTTTCCTGCATCAAGTCTGCCAGCTCTGCATTTTGGGGTTCGTCACCAACACTTCCTGACAATATGTAAGTAGGGGGTCCCTGCTCCATCTCTCTGTCAGTCTGGGAGTCTGACGCCTGAAAACGCTGCGGACCCCTGCAGCCTAGACAAAACAGAAGCAAATCAAAATGTAATAATGAAGTACAGAGCCTTTCCTGGAAGAGTTAAAAACTTAAAGTTAAAGTACCACTGATAGTCATAGTGTGTGGTGAAAATACCCTCTGCATTTGACCCATCCCCTTGTTCCATCCCCTGGGAGGTGAGGGGAGCAGTGAGCAGCAGTGGTGGCCATGCTCGGGAATCATTTTGGTGATTTAACCCCCAATTCCAACCCTTGATATTGAGTTAAGTTAAAGTACCAATAATTGTCACACACACTAGGTGTGGTGAAATGTGTCCTCTGCATTTGACCCATCTCCTTGTTCACCCCCTGGGAGGTGAGGGGAGCAGTGAGCAGCAGCGGAGCTGTGCCTGGGAATCATTTTTGTTGATTCAACCCCCAATTCCAACCCTTGATGCTGAGTACCAAGCAGGGAGGCGATGAGTCCCATTTTTATATTCTTTGGTATGACTCGGCCGGGGTTTGAACTCACAACCTATCGATCTCAGGGCGGACACTCTAACCACTAGGCCACTGAACAGGAGGATTGTTGCATGAACTTCACATACAAATAAATGGTAAGACCCCAAATTGTTTTTAATTTTATGAGAGTAAATGAAAGTGACTATGAATTATTTGAAAACATTTTTATGAAAGTGAATTATTTTCTTTTTCCCTGCTATCTATTTAAAGGTGTTGTTTGCAACTTTTTAAAAAAATTTCAGAGCAAAAAATAAGAAAACTGCCGGCTAGCTTATGTTACCGTTAGTGGTTTAACAGAACACATTTGTCTGTAAATTGTCTCTATTTTTTACAATTACATGTAGGACTGGGCAATGTGGCCTTTAAATATCTCTATTTTTAGGCAATGTCACGATACACGATATATATATCTCAATATTTTGTCTTCGCCTTGAATGAGCACTTGATGCATATAATCACAGCAGTGTGATGATTCTATGTGTCTACATTAAAACATTCTTCTTCATACTGCATTAATATATGCTAATTTTAAACTTTCATGCAGAGAGGGAAATCACAACTAAGTCAATTTACCAAAACAGTTAAGCAGCGGCACAAACATTAATGTAAATTCCAAAACAAAGTGCAAGATAGTCAGAGACATTTTAAAACCAGCTATTAGTGCACTTTTGTGCATGATTTCAAATAAAAAATGAGCTGCAAAATAGGAAATCAAATAGTATATGTTCTTCGCTATGTGGTAGGTTCCTGCGGACATTATCTCCTTCTGTTGACAATTTTTTTCATATGGTGTTTATGTGGAAATTGTTGCTTGGGCATTTTGTTGGGTGTGGCACCGGCCGTGATGTTGACATCCGGAGTTTCAAGCACTCTTCATTCTCTAGAGGGAGACTTTTCAAATGATGCTGCAAATTAGCAGTTGTGCTACGTTTTGTAGCAACGCTTTTGCCACATACTTGTAAAACATGAAGCCAAACCACCACCAGATGATGGACCATGTGCAGTTTTTCTTGATAATTTATTCTTCCTTCATTTGTCACCAGATTCGCACCTTCTTTCTCTCGTATTACAACTCTCACCGCTCCGTTAGCACCTGCCTCTGCTAACGCTACTCATGTCGCTACCTCTCTGCTCGGCAAGGGCGTGTGACGTTGCATGCGCCATCAGTATGTGACGTATGTAAGAAGGTGCGCTTGTTTTATGTCTCTGTGAGAAGCAGAGACAAGAAAGAGTGAGAAACGCCTGTAGTGTAATGCCTGCAGCTAAAAGCAACTGTGTGAGGACATAGAGTCACCATCCATCCATCATCTTCCGCTTATCCGAGGTCGGGTCGCGGGGGCAACAGCCTAAGCAGGGAAACCCAGACTTCCCTCTCCCCAGCCACTTCGTCTAGCTCTTCCCGGGGGATCCCGAGGCGTTCCCAGGCCAGCCGGGAGACATAGTCTTCCCAACGTGTCCTGGGTCTTCCCCGTGGCCTCCTACCGGTTGGACGTGCCCTAAACACCTCCCTAGGGAGGCGTTCGGGTGGCATCCTGACCAGATGCCCGAACCACCTCATCTGGCTCCTCTCGATGTGGAGGAGCAGCGGCTTTACTTTGAGTCCCTCCCGGATGGCAGACCTTCTCACCCTATCTCTAAGGGAGAGCCCCGCCACACGGCGGAGGAAACTCATTTCGGCCGCTTGTACCCGTGATCTTATCCTTTCGGTCATGACCCAAAGCTCATGACCATAGGTGAGGATGGGAACGTAGATCGACCGGTAAATTGAGAGCTTTGCCTTCCGGCTCAGCTCCTTCTTCACCACAACGGATCGGTACAACGTCCGCATTACTGAAGACGCCGCACCGATCCGCCTGTCGATCTCACGATCCACTCTTCCCTCACTCGTGAACAAGACTCCTAGGTACTTGAACTCCTCCACTTGGGGCAGGGTCTCCTCCCCAACCCGGAGATGGCACTCCACCCTTTTCCGGGCGAGAACCATGGAGCCGGACTTGGAGGTGCTGATTCTCATTCCGGTCGCTTCACACTCGGCTGCGAACCGATCCAGCGAGAGCTGAAGATCCCGGTCGGATGAAGCCATCAGGACCACATCATCTGCAAAAAGCAGAGACCTAATCCTGTGGTTACCAAACCGGAACCCCTCAACGCCTTGACTGCGCCTAGAAATTCTGTCCATAAAAGTTATGAACAGAATCGGTGACAAAGGACAGCCTTGGCGGAGTCCAACCCTCACTGGAAATGTGTTCGACTTTCTGCCGGCAATGCGAACCAAGCTCTGGCACTGATCGTACAGGGAACGGACCGCCACAATAAGACAGTCCGATACCCCATACTCTCTGAGCACTCCCCACAGGACTTCCCGAGGGACACGGTCGAATGCCTTCTCCTAGTCCACAAAGCACATGTAGACTGGTTGGGCAAACTCCCATGCACCCTCAAGAACCCTGCCGAGAGTATAGAGCTGGTCCACAGTTCCACGACCAGGATGAAAACCACATTGTTCCTCCTGAATCCGAGGTTCGACTATCCGGCGAAGCCTCCTCTCCAGTACACCTGAATAAACCTTACCGGGAAGGCTGAGGAGTGTGATCCCATGATAGTTGGAACACACCCTCCGGTCCCCCTTCTTAAAGAGAGGAACCACCACCCCGGTCTGCCAATCCAGAGGTACCGCCCCCGATGTCCACGCGATGCTGCAAAGTCTTGTCAACCAAGACAGCCCCACAGCATCCAGAGCCTTACGGAACTCCGGTCGGGTCTCGTCCACCCCTGGGGCCTTGCCACCGAGGAGCTTTTTAACTACCTCAGCGACCTCAGCCCCAGAAATAGGAGAGTCCACCACAGAATCCCCAGGCACTGCTTCCTCATAGGAAGACGTGTTGGTGGGATTGAGGAGGTCTTCGAAGTATTCCTTCCACCTATCCACAACATCCGCAGTCGAGGTCAGCAGAACACCATCCGCACCATACACGGTGTTGATAGTGCACTGCTTCCCCTTCCTGAGGCGGCGGACGGTGGTCCAGAATCGCTTCGAAGCCGTCCGGAAGTCGTTTTCCATGGCTTCCCCGAACTCTTCCCATGTCCGAGTTTTTGCCTCCGCGACCGCTGAAGCTGCACACCGCTTGGCCTGTCGGTACCTGTCCACTGCCTCCGGAGTCCTATGAGCCAAAAGGACCCGATAGGACTCCTTCTTCAAATTCACGGCATCCCTCACCGCTGGTGTCCACCAAGGGGTTTTAGGATTGCCGCCCCGACAGGCACCAACTACCTTGCGGCCACAGCTCCGATCTGTCGCCTCGACAATAGAGGTGCGGAACATGGTCCACTCGGACTCAATGTCCAGCACCTCCCTCGTGACATGTTCAAAGTTCTTCCGGATGTGGGAATTTAAACTTTGTCTGACAGGAGACTCTGCCAGACGTTCCCAGCAGACCCTCACAATGCGTTTGGGCCTCCCAGGTCTGTCCGGCATCCTCCCCCACCATCGCAGCCAACTCACCACCAGGTGGTGATCGGTAGAAAGCTCCGCCCCTCTCTTCACCCGAGTGTCCAAAACATGAGGCCGCAAATCCGATGACACAACTACAAAGTCGATCATGGAACTGCGGCTTAGGGTGTCCTGGTGCCAAGTGCACATATGGACACCCTTATGTTTGAACATGGTGTTTGTTATCGACAAACTGTGACGAGCACAAAAGTCCAATAACAAAACACCACTCGGGTTCAGATCCGGGCGGCCATTCTTCCCAATCACGCCTCTCCAGGTTTCACTGTCGTTGCCAACGTGAGCGTTGAAGTCTCCCCTTAGGACAAGGGAATCACCCGGGGGAGCACTTTCCAGTACTCCCTCGAGTGTTCCCAAAAAGGGTGGGTACTCTGAACTGCTGTTTTGTGCATAAGCACAAACAACAGTCAGGACCAATCTCCCCACCCGAAGGCGGAGGGAGGCTACCCTTTCGTCCACCGGGTTGAACTCCAACGTACAGGCTTTGAGCCGGGGAGAAACAAGAATTGCCACCCCAGCCCGTCGCCTCTCACTGCCGGCAACGCCAGAGTGGAAGAGGGTCCAATCCCTCTCGAGAGAAGTGGTTCCAGAGCCCTTGCTGTGCGTCGAAGTGAGTCCGACTATATCCAGCCGGAATTTCTCGACTTCGCGCACTAGCTCAGGCTCTTTCCCCCCCAGTGAGGTGACGTTCCACGTCCCAAGAGCTAGCTTCTGTAGCCGAGGATCGGACCGCCAAGTGCCCTGCTTTCGGCTGTCGCCCAGCTCACAATGCACCCGACCTCTATGGCCCCTGCTATGGGTGGTGAGCCCATTGGAGGGGTGACCCACGTTGCCTCTTCGGGCTGTGCCCGGCCGTGCCCCATGGGAACAGGCCCGGCCACCAGGCGCTCGCCATCGTGCCCCACCTCCGGGCCTGGCTCCAGAGGGGGGCCCCGGTGACCCGCGTCCGGGTGAGGGAAATCTGGGTCCATGGTTTTTCATCTTCATAAAGGTCTTCGAGCTGCTCTTTGACTGATCCCTCACCTAGAACCTGTTTGCCTTGGGAGACCCTACCAGGGGGCTTTATGCCCCCGGACAACATAGCTCCTAGGATCATTGGGACACGCAAACTCCTCTACCACGATAAGGTTGCAGCTCAGAGAGGAGGACATAGAGTCACGATATAGTCATTTTCTATATCGCACAGAGACAAACCAGCGATATATCGAGTATATCGATATGTCACCCGGACCTAATTACATTTATGTAATCAATCAATCCATGTTTATTTATATAGCCCCAAATCACAAATGTCTCAAAGGACTGCACAAATTATTACGACTACAACATCCTCTGAACACCCCACAAAAGGGCAAGGAAAACTCACACCCAGTGGGCAGGGAGAATTCACATCCAGTGGGACCCCAGTGACAATGCTGACTATGAGAAACCTTGGAGAGGACCTCAGATGTGGGCAACCCCCCCTCTAGGGGACCGAAAGCAATGGATGTCGAGCGGGTCTAACATGATACTGTGAAAGTTCAATCCATAGTGGCTCCAACACAGCCGCGAGAGTTCAGTTCAAGCGGATCCAAGACAGCAACGAGAGTCCCGTCCACAGGAAACAATCTCAAGCAGAGGCGGATCGGCAGCGTAGAGATGTCCCCAACTGATACAGGCGAGTGGTCCATCCTGGGTCCCGACGAGCGGACCATCCTGGGTCTCGACTCTGGACAGCCAGTACTTCATCCATGGTCATCGGACCAGACCCCCTCCACAAGGGAGGGGGGGACATAGGAGAAAAAAGAAAAGAAGCGGCAGATCAACTGGTCTAAAAAGGAGGTCTATTTAAAGGCTAGAGTATACAGATGAGTTTTAAGGTGAGACTTAAATGCTTCTACTGAGGTAGCATCTCGAACTGTTACCGGGAGGGCATTCCAGAGTACTGGAGCCCGAATGGAAAACGCTCTATAGCCCGCAAACTTTTTTTGGACTTTAGGAATAACTAATAAGCCGGAGTCTTTTGAACGCAGATTTCTTGCCGGGACATATGGTACAATACAATCGGCAAGATAGGCTGGAACTAGACTGTGTAGTATTTTATACGTAATTAGTAAAACCTTAAAGTCACATCTTAAGTACACAGGAAGCCAGTGCAGGTGAGCCAGTACAGGCGTAATATGATCAAAATTTCTTGTTCTTGTCAAAAGTCTAGCAGCCGCATTTTGTACCAACTGTAATCTTTTAATGCTAGACATGGGGAGACCCGAAAATAATACGTTACAGTAGACAAGACGTAACAAACGCATGGATAATGATCTCGGCGTCTTTAGTGGACAAAATGGAGCGAATTTTAGCGACATTACGGAGATGAAAGAAGGCTGTTTTGGTAACGCTTTTAATGTGTGACTCACAGGAGAGAGTTGGGTCGAAGATAATACCCAGATTTTTTACCGAGTCACCTTGTTTTATTACTTGGTTGTCAAATGTTAAAGTTATATTATTAAATAGAGGTCGGTGTCTAGCAGGACCGATAATCAGCATTTCCGTTTTTTTGGCGTTAAGTTGCAAAAAATTAGCGGACATCCATTGTTTAATTTCATTAAGACACGCTTCCAACTGACTACAGTCCGGCGTGTTGGTCAGCTTTAGGGGCATGTAGAGTTGGATGTCATCAGCATAGCAGTGAAAGCTATATGTCATATTTGCGTAGATAGATAGATAGATAGATAGTACTTTATTGATTCATTCAGGAGAGTTCCGTCAGGAAAATTAATACTATGACGTCACCCAGCGGCAGCATGTAGATGCTGAAGAGTAGAGGGCCAAGGACCCAACCCTGGGGAACTCCACACGTTACCTTAACATAGTCCGAGGTCATACTGTTATGGGAGACGCACTGCACCCTGTCAGTAAGATAAGAGTTAAACCAAGACAGGGCTGAGTCCGACATACCAATTCGTGTTTTGATACGCTCTAATAAAATATTATGATCGACTGTATCGAAAGCAGCGCTAAGATCGAGGAGCAGCAACATAGATGACGCGTCAGAATCCATCGTTAGCAATAGATCATTAGTCAGTTTTGCGAGGGCTGTCTCAGTAGAGTGATTTGCCCTGAAACCGGATTGAAAGGTTTCACATAGATTGTTAAACTCCAAGTGTTCATTTAGCTGCTCTGCAACAATTTTTTCGAGGATTTTTGAAATAAAGGGAATGTGAGACACCGGTCGGTAGTTTACCATGAGGTCAGGATCGAGGTTAGGTCTTTTAAGGAGAGGATGAATAACCGCTTTTTTGAATGCTAGGGGAACAGGGCCCGAAGAAAGTGATAAGTTTATAATATTTAGCACTGATGGACCTAATAATACAAAAAGCTCCTTGATAAGTTTCCCACGAAGTGGATCAGGTAAACATGTTGTTTGTTTTATTCCATTTACACGTTGTAACAATTCTTCTAATGTTATTTCATCAAAACGAGAGAAACTATTTTGGATATTTGCAGTATCCGCCGTACATACAGTCGTATCTGTGTTACTATAACCCAGTTGTAGCTGGGACGCATTGTCTTTAATCTCCTTTCTAATAAGTTCAATTTTCTTATTAAAGAACTTCATAAAGTCATCTGCCGAATGGGTGGAGCTACTGGAAGGAGTCCCTTGTTGGGTTAGCGATGCTACTGTACTAAACAAAAATTTTGGATCGTTTTTATTAATGCGGATGAGATTTGAGTAATAATTAGTTTTAGCTAAGGTAAGCATGCGTTTATAAGTTATTAAACTATCACTCCATGCTTGATGGTGCACCTCAAGTTTAGTCGTGCGCCATTTGCGTTCCAGCTTTCTACATAATAATTTCTGAGCTCTAGTTTCTTCAGTAAACCATAGCGTACGCCTTTTTGGAGCCTTTTTTAACTTCAGCGGTGCTATACTATCAATGGTTTCGGGAAGGGCGTTGTTAAAGTTGTTAGTGAGGTTATCAATAGAGCCCACATACTTTGGGAATGGTGCCATTACCAGTAGCAGGAGGTCAGCAAGAGTCGTCGTTGTGACAGCATTAATGTTGCGGCTGCTATAGCAGTTATTATTATTATTAGCTTGACGAAAATGAGTCTGAACTTCGAATTTTATAAGGTAATGATCGGACATTACTTTAGTATACGGGAGTATCATAACTTTGGAAACGGTGATACCTCTGACAAGCACTAGGTCTATCGTATTACCACTGCGATGCGTCGGTTCATTTATTATTTGTGTAAGACCACAGCTATCAATTATAGTCTGGAGCGCCACGCACGGTGGGTCCAATGGGGTATTCATACGGATATTAAAGTCCGACATTATAATTATATTATCGGCGTGCGTCACTAGATCAGCAACAAACTCTGAGAATTCACTAATAAAGTCCGAATAGGGCCCTGGGGGGCGGTAGATAACGGCCAGGTACAGAGGCTGCGGTGTGGCAGACTTCATAGAAAGCACCTCAAACGATTTATATTTATTATTTAAGTTAGGATTAAAGTTAAAGTTTTTGTTGTATATTAGTGTGACCCCCCCCCCCCCCCCCCCCCTTCCCTTTTAAGGGGACGGGCAATATGCGCATTCGTAGAGTTAGGAGGGGATGCCTCATTTATCGCAAAAGAGTAGTCTGGTTTAAGCCAGGTTTCGCTAAGACCGATGACGTTAAGGTTGTTGTCTCTAATGACCTCATTAACTAATAACGTTTTGGGAGACAACGATCTGATGTTTAGAAAACCCATATTATAGGTAGTGGGCTGTTTTAAGGAGTTGTTGATAAAATTACCCGTAGTAGCAATTTAATAATGTTATGCGCAGTGTACTTAAAATAATTACGACCATATCTAGGAATTGATATGACGGGAATTTTCAGATTGTCTACTTGGTGCTGCGATAAACTGAACGCATCATAATTTGCCACCTCAGTAGAACGCATGTCTAACTCTGACGTAGTCATAGTCATAGCAGAAAAAACATTTTGTGAGTTGTGTATTATTCTACGAAAATTGCTATGTGTACAGGGAGGGCCAATTATCTATAAACGTAAATCCCTGTTGTCTACAGAAGCTATCCAGCCACTTGTTAAGAGAGACTAATCTGCTAAATCTCTCATCATTGCCTCTCCCAGGCAGGGGGCAGAGACAATTACTTGATGCCTGGACATCTTTCTAGCGAGATTACAAGCCCTGGCTATGTTTCTCTTTGTAATCTCTGATTTTCTCATCCTAACGTCATTGGAGCCAACGTGTATTACTATATTCGCATAACTAGTGGTGCGGTTAGCCTGTCGTACGTGTTTACTAGGCCTGTTGCGAGTTAGCTCCCTAAGATTAGCTTCAATGTCAGGTGTTCTGCCCCCGGGAATACACTTAATTGTGGCTGGTTTGCTAAGCTTTATGTTTCGGGTGATGGAGTCCCCTATGACTAAAGTGTGGTGCCCGGTAGACTGGGGTGTAGGACTACCTAAAGGGCTAAATCTATTATGCGTCTCAACCGGTACACCGTAACTTGTAGGCCGCTTAGGGCTGCTACAAGCTGGGCTAGTTAGCTCGCTACAGCTAACGCTAGCAGATGTGTCCGCAACATCTAAAGTTACGAAATTACACAGCTCTAACTGGCGGACACGGCTCTCTAGCAAAGCCAACCTATCCATGAGTAAAGTGCACGAAGCGCAGGAAGCCATACTCACAGAAACTTTCCGTCGCCGAGTGGAGTGCCAGCTGTCTTCGGGAAGTGGTGGTCAAGGTGGCCGGGGAGTAGCTTCCTACAGACCGGCGCTGCCTTTCTCCGCTAGCCTCGTTAGCTTAGCAGCCAGCTAGCTGAGGGCGGAGTGGTGAAACAGACTAATTTACCGTCCCGAAGAGGATGATTGTTGTTTAGGGCGGTCACTCACCCGGTCTCGTCAACACGTACGCGCAAGCAGCGCATGCACACATAAAAAGCAGTCTAAGAGAAGCAGCAAACAATTTGCAGTCATGATAGAATATACATTCAAACACAGTGGCAAGATGTGCGTTTCCCACCTAGGCCTTCAGTGATGTCAATCAATCAATCAATCAATCAATCAATTTTGATCTATATAGCCCTTAATCACAAGTGTCTCTAAGGGCTGCACAAACCACAACGACATTCTCGGTAGAGCCCACATAAGGGCAAGGAAAAACTCACCCCATGTCAGACTTCAAAGATTACCTCTCAAAATACCATCATTTATGTCACCACATGACCATTGCTGGATAAATACTATACAGGAACACATTTACGCCCTAATCACATCAACTGTGTACAAAACGGGTTATTTTCTGGCGCATTTAAAAATCCATTAAAAGGCGTCAGCAATTAAAACATACGTATCTTATGTGGTACTGTAAAAATTTAAATTGCAAAAAATATATTAAAAGTGAAAAAATTAAACATTTGAACTCAAAATTAGTAGTTCCTATTGGACGCCGTATAAGCCAACGATACCCCTTGACGGCTTATTCGAGGGAAAATGGCAAGCATTTCATCGCCAGAACAGCTGAGCTAGCTTCCAGGGTTGATTGATTGTTTAATTGAAACTTTTATTAGTAGATTGTACAGTACAGTTCATATTCCGTACAATTGACCACTAAATGGTAACACCCGAATAAGTTTTTCAACTTGTTTAAGTCGGGGTCCACGTAAATCAATTCATGGTTGGCCGATATCTTCTCCCAAGATGTAGTTTTTCTTTAAATATCCTTCTTGAAAATGGCCTTGCAAATATATATCTGGCACCTAATCAACATTTTGTTCCCCTTCTCTTCTATCCCGGTCTGGCTAAGGCGCAACACTTCCCGCTTCCTGCTAAATTGAAACTTGTGAATGGGTACTCACTTTGGAGTGACAAGTGTGTATCCAATCACAGTCTCGTTAACATCAAGCTACTTGGATAGGCTTCTGTCAACAACTTGTGATCTGATCAGTTATCACAACTGTCTCTCAACTCTGTGTTCTCCAATTCATCCACTAACTGTCCCGATGAGTATCCAATCACAGGACGGGTAAATGTCACGTTCAACGGGAGGCCATCCACAAGGCCTTACTGACAACAACTTGTGATCTAATTGGCTATTACAACTGTCAATCACCTGTATGTCCCAGATCATTTACAGTGCACGGACACCTGCATTGTTGATTCTGAAGGCTTCTTGCACATTTTGTACAGCCCATCCATTTTCTACCGCTTTTTCCCTTTTGAGGTCGCTGGGGGCGCTGGCGCCTATCTCAGCTACAATCGGGCAGAAAGCGGGCTACACCCTGGACAAATTGCCACCTCATCGCAGGATTTTGTACAGCATGGCAACAAAAGCTAGCTGAATTCATATTGAATACTCACTAAAACAAGAAACAGCATTTGAAAGAGCATAATATGACATTAGACTAGACTTAGACTTCCTTTTTATTGTCATTCAAATTTGAACTTTACAGTACAAATAAGAACAAAAATTAGTTGCATTAGCTCTTGGTAGTGCAGGATTTAAAAAAAAAAAAAGCAATAAAGTGCAGATATAAATAAATAGATTACTGTACAGATAAATACATTGCACTTTTTCACATGCGTCCATGTTTATGGATGTATGTTATATTGTCTTTTTTTTATTCCAGCAAGTTAGTCCATTTTGGGGGGAGTTAAGGGGATAATTTAATTATGATGCGTTCAAGAGTCTTACGGCCTGAGGGAAGAAGCTGTTACAGAACCTGGAGGTTCTGCTACGGAGGCTGCGGAATATCAATACTTTTAGATATTAAGGTAGAGTAAATTATAAAATAATTACATTTTTAATTATGATCAGGCTTTATGCCATTGTTCAAACACAGCTAACTATCCAAATTGCTATTATTAGCTAACATCACCTATAGCTAATACACATGCATGTGTTAGGTTTGTAACATCATAACGAGAAGCCGTGCGCGTGACGTCTCGAGTTGGAGGGGACATATTAGCGCAGCACCACTAGCGGCTAAAAGTCATCTCTTTTCATCGCACAATTACACAATATTTTGGACATCTGTGTTGCTGATTCTTTTGAAATTTGTTCAATTAATAATGAAGAAGTCAAAGTAGAAAAATGGAGGTGGGAAGCTTTAGTCTTTAGCCACACAAACACAGTGTTTCCTTGTTCAAAATTCCCAGGGGTGAAGCTTTACTATGGATCAGAGCGGTCAAGCGAACATGGTTCCCGACCACTTGTCAACCGGCAGGTTTCGGTGACAAAATTGTGGTAAAAAGTCGCCACTTACCGGGGATAAGCAGAGCTTCTGTCCTGCTGCAGCTTCGTGACTTCTCTGAGACAGGCGTCAACACACTCGTGGACACACCCCTCCGACTATCAGGTACTATTTAACTCACTAAAACACTAGCAACACAATAGAAAGATAAGGGATTTCCCGAATTATCCTAGTAAATGTGTCTAAAAACATCTGAATCGCTTCCAATGCAATCGCCTTTTTTTTAACTATATATTTTTTTTAAACATTTTTTCTAGTTCTTCACTCTAAATTTCCTCGTCCATGAATCTTTCATCCTCGCTCAAATTAATGGGGAAATTGTCGCTTTCTCAGTCCGAATAGCTCTTTCTGCTGGAAACTCACATTATAAACAATGTGAGGATGTGAAGAGCCCTCTCACCGGTGACATCATGGTCTGCTACTTCCGGTAAAGGCAAGGCTTTTTTTTTAGCGACCAAAAGTTGTGACCTTTATCGTGGATGTTCTCTACTAAATCCTTTCAGCAAAAATATAGCAATATCGCAAAATTATTAAGTGTGACACATAGAATGGACCTCTTATCCCCGTTTGAATAAGAAAATCTCATTTCAGTAGGCCTTTAATGAGCAGCCTGGATAAGAGTGATGAGCCTATGAAAAAAAAAATTCCAAAGTGCCCAAAATTTTCCACGTGCATTGATAAACTTTTTGCCAGTAAAGCTGATAAATCCTTTTTACCGTACATGAGGTGTGAGGAAATGGCAACCAATGCCGAGAGGAAATGATCAAAGGATGCAAACGTAACACAATTATTTGTGTTGGGTAGCCGTCCAAATCAAACAGTGGAGTAGAACCAATGTCGACGTGACTGCCGGCACATAGTGTTGAGTCAGGCCTCAGGCCAGCAGACAATAACAGCCATATTTTCCCATCCATTTACAAATTGCCTACCCCCGTCACACTTTTACTCTTTCACCCTTCGCATTAGTTTGGAGACGAAACAAAACGCAGAAGCCGTGAAATGACATGAATGGAGTCATGTGCATCGGTTGTCATTTGGACTGCGTTCCTTCTGTCTGCTGCTCGGCGTCCTTCAAAGGAGCAGGCGTAGGATTCCCTTTCAGATAGTCTCGCTCCATCACGGCATGAAAACCACCTAATTGTGTGGGCACGTTGTTTTTTTTTCTGACTGTCACTTGCCCGACGAGAGTTTTTTTTTTATTCCATTACTCAGCTGTGTGCGGCATGCTCAGGGTCCTCTCATCCAGGAAAACATTTGGCTTTGTGTGAGTGTAAGCCCAATGAGCTTCAGTGAGTTCAGCGGGAGAGGTGGTCGGGAAAAACTTAATTCCCGTTACCCTCGGGAGCCAGATCAGGCATTGGCGGGCATGAGCCAGAACTGGAATTGCGTTAGGCTTTGCAGGTGGCGAGAATCAACAGCGTGCACGTGTCAACTTGAGGATATACAGTTTCAATTTCGCCTCGTGGGATTAATAAAGTGTTTCTGATTTTTGATTCTGATTTGGACTGTAGCAGTAATAATGACCGGGTCACCATTGTCACGGTTATTATGCATTGATCAATTTCACCTAAAAAAGAATACAATTACACTTTGATGTGTATTTTTGTTACTGTCAATTAATAAACAGACAGGAAGAATTATGTTAAATGGTCACTGAAGGAGGGAAGCACGGTGGAACACAGGTTAGTGCATGTGCCTCACAATATGAAGGTCCTGAGTATGCCGGGCTCTGGATCTTTCTGTGTGGAGTTTGCATGTTCTCCCCGTGACTGCGTGGGTTCCTTACGGGTACCCCGGCTTCCTCCACCTCCAAAGACATGCACCTGGGGATAGGTTAATTGGCAACACTAAATTGGCCCTAGTGCAGTGGTTCTTAACCTTGTTGGAGGTACCGAACCACACCAGTTTCATATGCACATTCATCGAACCCTTCTTTAGTGAAAAATAAAATGGTTTTTTTTGTTTTTTTTTCAAATTAAATACAAAGTTGTATTTTGTTTTTTACTAGTGCACAACATGAACATCACCTTGTTCAAAGAATGAAACCAACACAGTGCATGAAATCACAACAAATTACACACTTGCAAATTAGATGGAAAATTAGAGGGAACATTGTTTGGGGGGTATCCATGATACTTAGACTTCCTTTTTATTGTCATTCAAATGTTAACTTTACAGTTTAGATACGCCGATAGGGAGATGTTTTTATTTACACAATTGATTTATTGAATGAAACTTTTATTAGTAGATTGCACAGTACAGTATATATTCCGTTCAATTGACCACTAAATGGTAACACCCGAATAAGTTTTTCAACTTGTTTAATTAAGTCGGGGTCCACGTTAATCAATTCATCAGTCAGGTGTGTCTTGACCGCTGCGGAGGAGGCTCTGTCGAACCCCTGAAGCAGATTCACCGGTTCGGTCGAACCCAGGTTAAGAACCACTGCCCTAGTGTGTGAATGTGAGTGTGAATGTTGTCTGTCTATCTGTGTTGGCCCTGCGACGAGGTGGCGACTTGTCCAGGGTGTACCCCGCCTTCCGCCCGAAATGCAGCAGAGATTGGCACCAGCACTCCCCGCGATTCCGAAAGGGACAAAGCGATACAAAATGGATGGATCGATGGGTCATTGAAGGAAGTACCTGTTGCTGTTTGTTTACACTGAACTGACTCAACGCTAAGATACTGATTGTAAGTGGACACCTATTTATATTTCAAGTTTAAGTGCCAATGATGGTCACACACACACTAGGTGCGGTATAATTATCCTCTGCATTTGACCCATGCCCACAGGGGAGTAGTGAGCAGCAGCCATGGTTGTGCGCAGGAATCATTTGGTGATTTAACTCCCAATTCCAACCCTTGATGCTGAGTGCCAAGCAGGGAGGTAATGGGTTCCATTTTTATAGTCTTTGGTATGACTCGGCCGGGGTTTGAACTCACACCCTACCAATCTCAGGCGGACGGATACTAACTCTTCACCTTAATTCTTCTCAGTGGCCTTGTGGTTAGAGCGTCCGCCCTGTGATAGATAGATAGATAGATAGATAGATAGTACTTTATTGATTCCTTCAGGAGAGTTCCTTCAGGGAAATGATCGGTAGGTCGTGAGTTCAAACCCCAGCCAAGTCATACCAAAGACTATAAAAATGGGGCCCATTACCTCCCTGCTTGGCACTCAGCATCAAGGGTTGGAAAGGGGGGTTGAATCACCAAAAATGATTCCAGGGCGTGGCACCGCTGCTGCCCTGTGCTCCCCTCATCTCCCAGAGGGTGAACAAGGAGACGGGTCAAATGCAGAGGACAAATTTCACCACACCTAAAGTGTGTGTGTGACAATCATTGGTACTTTAACTTTAACTTCATTAAGTAGCTTAAAATTACCATTATTTTGGCATGTTAAGTTGCATCACATCGGACTTTAGGCAGGTTTTGCAAATTAGTGAGCCATTGTCCTCAATGACTCCCTGGTCATTTTCTAAGGCCCCAAAATATTCCCATACTGCCGACTTCAGTTTGTTTGGGGTGGTAACAGTTTGCTGCTTTGTCCTGCTGCCAATTAGAAACTAATGCAGCATATTAGCATGTAGGGTTGTATGGTATACCAATGTATGGTACCACAATACTGATGAATCATATTCCGTACTATACCGCCTCTGAAAAGTATCGGTCCGCTGCGTCTCCGTCGTCATTCGTGTCATTGCTGGTTTTACGAGCAGAGGAGCATGTTCGGCAGCACACAATCACAGAGTACTTACACACACTGTGTAGACAGAAATGGGAGACCTAATGCATTTTGGCCTAAAATCCATCCATCCATCCATCCATCCATCATCTTCCGCTTATCCGAGGTCGGGTCGCGGGGGCAACAGCCTAAGCAGGGAAACCCAGACTTCCCCTCCCCAGCCACTTCGTCTAGCTCTTCCCGGGGGATCCCGAGGCGTTCCCAGGCCAGCCGGGAGACATAGTCTTCCCAACGTGTCCTGGGTCTTCCCGGTGGCCTCCTACCGGTTGGACGTGCCCTAAACACTTCCCTAGGGAGGCGTTCGGGTGGCATCCTGACCAGATGCCCGAACCACCTCATCTGGCTCCCCTCGATGTGGAGGAGCAGCGGCTTTACTTTGAGTTCCTCCCGGATGGCAGAGCTTCTCACCCTATCTCTAAGGGAGAGCCCCGCCACACGGCGGAGGAAACTCATTTCGGCCGCTTGTACCCGTGATCTTACCCTTTCGGTCATGACCCAAAGCTCATGACCATAGGTGAGGATGGGAACGTAGATCGACCGGTAAATTGAGAGCTTTGCCTTCCGGCTCAGCTCCTTCTTCACCACAACGGATCGGTACAACGTCCGCATTACTGAAGACGCCGCACCGATCCGCCTGTCGATCTCACGATCCACTCTTCCCTCACTCGTGAACAAGACTCCTAGGTACTTGAACTCCTCCACTTGGGGCAGGGTCTCCTCCCCAACCCGGAGATGGCACTCCACCCTTTTCCGGGCGAGAACCATGGACTCGGACTTGGAGGTGCTGATTCTCATTCCGGTCGCTTCACACTCGGCTGCGAACCGATCCAGCGAGAGCTGAAGATCCCGGTCAGATGAAGCCATCAGGACCACATCATCTGCAAAAAGCAGAGACCTAATCCTGCGGTTACCAAACCGAACCCCTCAACGCCTTGACTGCGCCTAGAAATTCTGTCCATAAAAGTTATGAACAGAATCGGTGACAAAGGACAGCCTTGGCGGAGTCCAACCCTCACTGGAAATGTGTTCGACTTACTGCCGGCAATGCGAACCAAGCTCTGGCACTGATCGTACAGGGAACGGACCGCCACAATAAGACAGTCCGATACCCCATACTCTCTGAGCACTCCCCACAGGACTTCCCGAGGGACACGGTCGAATGCCTTCTCCAAGTCCACAAAGCACATGTAGACTGGTTGGGCAAACTCCCATGCACCCTCAAGAACCCTGCCGAGAGTATAGAGCTGGTCCACAGTTCCACGACCAGGACGAAAACCACACTGTTCCTCCTGAATCCGAGGTTCGACTATCCGACGTAGCCTCCTCTCCAGTACACCTGAATAAACCTTACCGGGAAGGCTGAGGAGTGTGATCCCACGATAGTTGGAACACACCCTCCGGTCCCCCTTCTTAAAGAGAGGAACCACCACCCCGGTCTGCCAATCCAGAGGTACCGCCCCCGATGTCCACGCGATGCTGCAAAGTCTTGTCAACCAAGACAGCCCCACAGCATCCAGAGCCTTAAGGAACTCCGGGCGGATCTCGTCCACCCCTGGGGCCTTGCCACCGAGGAGCTTTTTAACTACCTCAGCGACCTCAGCCCCAGAAATAGGAGAGTCCACCACAGATTCCCCAGGCACTGCTTCCTCATAGGAAGACGTGTTGGTGGGATTGAGGAGGTCTTCGAAGTATTCTTTCCACCTATCCACAACATCCGCAGTCGAGGTCAGCAGAACACCATCCGCACCATACACGGTGTTGATAGTGCACTGCTTCCCCTTCCTGAGGCGGCGGACGGTGGTCCAGAATCGCTTCGAAGCCGTCCGGAAGTCGTTTTCCATGGCTTCCCCGAACTCTTCCCATGTCCGAGTTTTTGCCTCCGCGACCGCTGAAGCTGCACACCGCTTGGCCTGTCGGTACCTGTCCACTGCCTCCGAAGTCCTATGAGCCAAAAGGACCCAATAGGACTCCTTCTTCAGCTTGACGGCATCCCTCACCGCTGGTGTCCACCAAGGGGTTTTAGGATTGCCGCCCCGACAGGCACCAACTACCTTGCGGCCACAGCTCCGATCTGCCGCCTCGACAATAGAGGTGCGGAACATGGTCCACTCGGACTCAATGTCCAGCACCTCCCTCGTGACATGTTCAAAGTTCTTCCGGAGGTGGGAATTGAAACTTTGTCTGACAGGAGACTCTGCCAGACGTTCCCAGCAGACCCTCACAATGCGTTTGGGCCTCCCAGGTCTGTCCGGCATCCTCCCCCACCATCGCAGCCAACTCACCACCAGGTGGTGATCGGTAGAAAGCTCCGCCCCTCTCTTCACCCGAGTGTCCAAAACATGAGGCCGCAAATCCGATGACACAACTACAAAGTCGATCATGGAACTGCGGCCTAGGGTGTCCTGGTGCCAAGTGCACATATGGACACCCTTATGTTTGAACATGGTGTTTGTTATCGACAAACTGTGACGAGCACAAAAGTCCAATAACAAAACACCACTCGGGTTCAGATCCGGGCGGCCATTCTTCCCAATCACGCCTCTCCAGGTTTCACTGTCGTTGCCAATGTGAGCGTTGAAGTCTCCCAGTAGGACAAGGGAATCACCCGGGGGAGCACTTTCCAGTACTCCCTCGAGTGTTCCCAAAAAGGGTGGGTACTCTGAACTGCTGTTTGGTGCATAAGCACAAACAACAGTCAGGACCCGTCCCCCCACCCGAAGGCGGAGGGAGGCTACCCTTTCGTCCACCGGGTTGAACTCCAACGTACAGGCTTTGAGCCGGGGGGAAACAAGAATTGCCACCCCAGCCCGTCGCCTCTCACTGCCGGCAACGCCAGAGTGGAAGAGGGTCCAATCCCTCTCGAGAGAAGTGGTTCCAGAGCCCTTGCTGTGCGTCGAAGTGAGTCCGACTATATCCAGCCGGAATTTCTCGACTTCGCGCACTAGCTCAGGCTCCTTCCCCCCCAGTGACGTGACGTTCCACGTCCCAAGAGCTAGCTTCTGTAGCCGAGGATCGGACCGCCAAGTGCCCTGCCTTCGGCTGTCGCCCAGCTCACAATGCACCCGACCTCTATGGCCCCTGCTATGGGTGGTGAGCCCATTGGAGGGGTGACCCACGTTGCCTCTTCGGGCCTAAAAACTAAAGATAAAGGTGAAGTATAACACAGAAAAGCCCACCCGAAGAGGTGCTTTAAGACATGGCTAGCTAGCTAGCGCATACTTGCCAACCCTCCCGGATTTTCCGGGAGGCTCACGAAATTCAGCGCCTCTCCCGAAAACCTCCAAGGACAAATTTTCTCACGAAAAATCTCCCGAAATTCAGGCGGAGCTGGAGGCCACGCCCCCTCCAGCTCCATGCGGACCTGAGTGACGTGTATAAAGAGCGTGTCTGCCCAATGACGTTAAAACTGTAGAATGATCGAGTTCTAGGTCTCTTAGGTGGGTTTATTGTTACTTGACTTGGTGAATCTAGCGGTAAATATACTCCTCTCCTCTTAACCACACCCCCCACCCCCCACCTCCCGAAGACAAGTTGTTTTGTATGTTCACTATTTCATTTAAGGACAAACTTGCAATAATAGAAATATGTTTAACGTACCCTAAGATTTTTTTGATCAAATAAAGCCAATAATGCAATTGTTGTGGTCCCCTTTTTTTGGAAAAGTATCAAAGTGCCGCACAGTACCGAAATAATTTTAGTACAGGTACCAAAATATTGGTATCGGACAACACTACCAGCATGTCTCTCGATAAGCGTGTGTACTGCTGGTGTAACTTTGTTTTGGATACATGCAGGTTATGTCAAAAGTAGCATACCAGCCTAATGTCCGTTTATATGAGGACTGAAAGACACTGTGTGGTGAAGTCCTTTGCCATAAATATCTCTATTTTTTTATCACTATTAATTAGGAGTGTAATGAATAATCGATGTATCGATTTATATTCCTATATTATATCCGGTATGTTTGCCTTCCAGAAGATAGGTGTCAATACAACATTGTTTTTCAAAAGAAATTGATTGATTTTATCAATACTAGAAAAAGGAAAATATTGTATTTAGGAATGGCAGACTTTAATGATAAGGACGTTTTAGCGTTATTCAAGTCTGTCTGTCTGACTGTGGCGTCGTCGCCATCAGTCGGCAAAACAAGAATAAGAAGGGTGGCAGACAAAGGTCACAACAAATGCAAACGCAACGAGACAATATCATAAATTACAACACAACTTTCAGCTACTTGGCCCTGCAATGAGGTGGCGACTTGTACGGGGTGTACCCCGCTTTCCGCCCGAATGCAACTGATATAGGCTCCAGTGATCCCCCGCGACCCCAAAAGGGACAAGCGGTAAAAAATGGATGGATGGGAACTTTCAGCTACAGCACAATTGCAAAAGCCACGACAAAGACTAACTTCACAACATAAAATTATAAAGCTGCAAGATAACTTTAAGACACAAAATACACGACGGAAGTGACGTGTCAGCAAGTTACGATGATGGACCAACATCCTGAACATAATATATTAGTATTATTGAAAAGGTTAAAAAAAAACAAGACTGAAAGCGTGATCACACTTCACTTACTTTTTTCAACTTTGCTCATTAGATCATTTTCTGCTTTCCGTATTGGCAAGTCAGTGAGTCGCCGAAAGTTGTCCACCGTCACTTTCGTCCCATCTTTATATTGTCCTGTTTTGGACGACAATGGCTTTATGGTATTGTGTGGTGGCTTTTGCAATCAAGCTTAAAAGTAAGTCGTGGTGTTGTGGCATCATCTCAATGTGTCGTGGCGTTTGCATTTGTTTTGACTTTCCTCTTCTACCATAGCTGTTTGTTAAAATGAGAGCCTTAGCAAGTCAAACCACTGCTCATTTAACCTGAAGAGAATTGGTTGCACTTCATTTTTATTAACAATTTTTATTTTTTATTTTTATTATATCTATCAAAACAAGCAGTAAACCAACTATAAATTCTACCTGAAGAGATGTTGGTTTGCACTTTATTTTCGATATTATTACTGTATTATTTTGATGTTGAAAAGCAGAAGTAATAGGTCAATCTACTGTTAAAATGTTGGTTACTATACCTTTTTATTGAACATTTCCTGAATATTGAAAATGTGAGCAGAAAATATTTCCTATTGTTATTCAATCTAAAGTGTTGGATTATATTAAATTATATGTGGATGCATTGGCCATTGATTGATTGATTGATTGATACTTTTATTAGTAGATTGCACAGTACAGTACATATTCAGTACAATTGACCACTAAATGGTAACACCGAATAAGTTTTTCAACCTGTTTAAGTCGGGGTCCATGTTAATCAAATCATGGTATAAATATATACTGTCAGCATAATACAGTCATCACACAAGTTAATGAGAGTATATACATTGAACTATTTACATTATTTACAATCCAGGGGGTCGTGGCAGTGGGGGTTAGGTTTGGTTGAAATCAGTACTTCAGTCATCAACAATTGCATCATCAGAGAAATGGACATTGAAACAGTGTAGCTCTGACTTTGTAGGATATGTACAGCAAGCAGTGAACATAGTGAGCTCAGAAAGCATAAGAACAAGTTTATACATTTGATTATTTACAATTCGGGGAGGTGGGAGGGTGTTTGTCTAGGGTTGTAGTTGCCTGGAGGTGTTCTTTTAGTACGATTTTGAAGGAGGATAGAGATGCACTTTCTTTTACACCTGTTGGGAGTGCATTCCATATTGATGTGGCATAGAAGGAGAATGAGTTAAGACATTTGTTAGATCGGAATCTGGGTTTAATGTGGTTTGTGGAGCTCCCACCGGTGTTGTAGTTATGGCGGTCATTTACGTTCTTGAAGTAGTTTGACATGTACTTCGGTATCAGGGAGGAGTAGCTAATTTTATAGACTAGGTTCAGTGCAAGTTGTTTTACTCTGTCCTCCACCCTGAGCTAGCTCACTTTTGAGAAGTGGGTAGGAGTGAGCTAGGTGTGATCTGGGGTGGAGGTCTAGAAGTAACCTGACTAGATTGTTCTGGGATGTTTGGAGTCTAGATTTGAGAGTTTTGGAAGTGCAAGGGTACCAAAAGGTGCATGCATAATCGAAAAAGGGTTGAATGAGAGTTCCCGCTAGAATCTTCATGGCGCTTTTGCTGACCAGAGATGAGATCCTGTAGAGAGATATTGTTCGTTGGTCGATGTTTTTGGTTACCTTGGTTGCCATTTTATCAGAGGAAAGATTCCCTCTAGAATGCAACCTAGGTAGGTGACCTCATCTTTCCTGGTGATAACAATGTAATGAATGGTGATAACACCATTCATTGCTGTTCACTTGCCCATAATAAATTTATATCTAATTCCCTTATAAGAAAATAACAGGCATATGGGAAACTTTACCTGCACTGTTTAATATTCATCCATCCATTTTCTACCGCTTGTCCCTTTCGGGGTTGCGGGAGGTGCAATATCCAGTATTTATTTCACTGTCACACTGGTTGAATTTTGTTTGCTAAAAAGTTACTGGATCGATTTCAAATTACTAAACCCTTTTGGATTGTATTGTTCTAAAAAACTAATATCGTCCCTGAATTGAATAGTTGTTCAATCAAATCGTTACACTCCTACGGTTAATAGTAAGACTGGTCAGTCGCTGCATCTCCAGTCAACTGAACCTCTGGCACTGACTCATTGACATTAAGGTTCATTCATGCTGCTGCCACGTCTTTGCCAAAGCTAACCATTTATGTTGAACCTTTAAATAAACTCAGATTCATGTCATTACTCAAGATGGCTTTATGTATCGTGGTTAGTAACACATACTGTGAAGTACACGGTCTCTCATGGTCCCACAGTGGGGGAATTCTGGGATGATGCATCATTTGTAGTAAGTGATCACTTTGACCAGACTGAGGGGGATATAAGATGACCAATCAACTCCTCCATAAACATTGCATAACATCCTGGAATACTATTATCATTCACTATGTACACTGAATATGGCTAAAATGACACGATAATACCCCCAAATCTTGAACCGTGTGAAATATCGTCCCCCAAACACCCCAAGTGTGACCTTAAACATTTTGACGGGTAAATAGTGCACCACCACCCATCCAGTTGCTTAATTTTGTACAGAAAAACAAACAGACACGACACAAAACTACAGTCATTTCAGATGGCAACTTTCTGGTTTCAAGAAACTACAGAGCCCCTAAAGCAGACCTGGGCAAATTAAGGCCCAGGGGGCACATGCGGCCCGTTAAGCTTTTTAATCTGGCCTGCCGGACATTCCCACATATTTTTTTAGATTTTTAAGATGGAAACTGTAGCTGCCATTATGTTGTGCAGTGATATTTTCTAATGACCGTAAGTCTTCAACTATACAAAGCATTTCAATGGTTGGAATCTGGGCTTATGGATGATATACTAGTTACTGTGGTAATTTTAATTAGTTACTATGATAATCTACGTCACAGCAGCTCAGACGAGGCAGTAAACAGTGTGGGCGGGAAGCGTTTCCACAGACGCGGAAGAAGCTTTTCACAACAAAGTTCTAAAGTGATGTATCAGATATATCAGGTTGTAGGTGGGTTTATTTTGTACCCTTTGTTCATATTTCAATGTTTGTTGAATTTTTGTTGCGTTTCACTTGATTGTAAAATATGTCGATCAAAAGGGGGTGTGACATTCATATTTTGTCAATATTCAGTGTTTTATCCTTAATAGAAAAAAATTTAAAATTCTATTATGTTTTTAAGGCAGTCGGTCATAACGTTTTTAGCATTCAATCAGACTTTATTGTGAAGTTTTGTATTAGTGTCCCTAAAATAAAAAATACCGGCCCCCAGACACATTTTTTTCTCTAAATGTGGCCCTTGAGTCAAAATAATTGCCCAGACCTGCCCTAAAGGGACGTGGTGGAAATATTTTTACTTTATTTTATATCAAAGTTAATAATTATCCTCACCTTGTTATCTTTTAGTTTGTTGATGTCAAACCTTTGAGGGAACATGAATAAATCTACTGCTGCCATCCTTTGTAAAAACAGAGGCAAAACTGCTGAGCAACGGGAGATTATCTTGTTCTAACGAACAAAGTTTTTTTCCCGTGCGCACGAGAAAGGTTATCTCATGAGCACGTGAAACATGTATCCTTCGTGCGCACAAGATAAATATCTAAGAAAAAAAAATTCCCCCATGTCCCTTTAGGGGCTCCGTAATAAACACTAAAACAAAGCGAGAAGAAACAATTGTGGTAGTCAGTAACAGTTTCGTTTTGGGTTTAGCTGAGTGACGGAAAATACGGACTCACTCAAACCTGAGGAAACAATTATGGAGTCATGAAAAACAAAGAAAGAAAGAAACACCACAACACTGTACTAGTACTTTGTGGCACCATCTCTGGAAGCAGGGACTTAACAAGTGACCAACAGAACTCCTCCTCAATCTTGCTCTAACTTTATTTGATTGCTGTTGTCGGATCAGATTTTCTCACTGTGCTTGTATTAAAAATGAAACTGTTACTGACTACCACAATGTATATTCTTGATTTATTTCACTGTTTATTCAAGCCAGAAAGTTGCACTTTGTAATCACTCTAGTTTTGTGCCATGTACGTTACCTGCTCTTTTTACACTAGGATAGGATAGGATAGGTCTTTATTGTCATTGCACAAGTACAACGGAACTTTGTTTTCAGCACAAACCTGTCCTTGATTAAACAACCATCAGTGTACAGAGTTACAGAACAGGAACGCTGATGTGTTGCCCCAAGGTGCCCCGTAAAAGATCGGGAAAAAGGTAAAACGCTGGGGAAGGATGAGTAAAAAAATAAAATCTAGGCTATTCTGGAGTGGGAAAAAACCTCCATAGCAAATCACATACATGTTTACATATTACAACATCCATCTCGGGATATCTAGCAACAGAGGGAAGGGAGTGCAGCGTCATGGTGGTTTGCCGAAGCTCTCAGGCGCTGACCATCCTTTCATCACCCCTATGGGATTTGCGTCAAAGGCGTTGGATTGGGGGGATTTGGTATGTATGTGTGTGGCGTATAACTTTGTGGATGCATGTTTGTGTGTAAGCCTGCAATGTGTCTCTGTTCCGCAGCCTTGATGTCGTGCAGTCGCTAGGCCAAAGTCAACAACTGGTGTGTTTCAATGAGAGACAAGAAGGGAGTTTGTTGTGTCTTCGCTGCACTGTCCTTTGGGAGAGTCTCGAAGCCAGGGAAACAATTAAAGTTAGAACGTTTTGTGTACGAGAGAAAATAAAATTTTCTTTTCACTCTAAATTGTCTATGACTGGTCGTCAAACCTGCGGGGCTGACAGTCCGATGTAATCCAAAATCACAAGAGTGTTCACAGTTCTTCCCGCAACCTCCAATCATTTGTGGCAGATTTGGGGTACTTAAAGGCGGCCAGCAACTTCTAATTTGTCGACAAAGCAGAGCAACGCTTACTCCAATCAGCAGATGTCCTGTTGTCATAATTCCGAATAAGTAGATATCTTCACGTTCTCAACAGAAAAGGGTCGCCAGGCACGCAGCACTCCTTCTTCTCCCAAGAGTCCGTCAAATGTCCAGCAACAACCGTTCCGTCACGACAAGCAGGTTCTCCTAAACCCAACATCTTTTCAATTTCGTTGAGGCCAGTTAAACAGTTCCAATGTTGATTTGGAAAGCAGTGAAAAAAGAGGCAACAAAAAGGTTAAGACAAAACAAAGAAGCAAGCATGAGAGATAAGGGAGAGGAAAATGGAGCATCTACCCTCGATGAGTGCCGGAGAGAAAATAAATTAAACAACTGAATGAACATCCTCCAAGTATTTTGATTCCATATTTTTTTTGCCAAACTTTTAGCTTTTATCCCATCATGCCCTCATTTTTGATTGTTTTCAGTACTTGCATTAAAATGTTGTATCGCATTTTACACCGAATTTTAGATGAATTCACATACTGGTCCTAAAGTCCACTGTCTGCAATTTGAGCAATAAGTCAGTTCTTTTTTGTTTTTCCTTGCAAAGTGTTTGCTCATGATGGGTTCACTTGGACAAGTCGCCACCTCATCACAGTAGCTGAGATAGGCTCCAGCGACCCCGAAAGGAGTAGCGGTAGAAAATGGATGGATGGATGGGTTCACTTGGTTCTCTTCAATTGAGGGGTGCGGTTCTGTATTTGTTTCATGTTTAAGCTGCCTTGAGATAACTTCAACATGACTTGACTTGACTATTGTTTATTGGTATTAAGTGGAAAAGCTGCTGTTTTTAATTTATGCTTAAAAGGCCCTTGGACTGAAAAAGTCCGAAAACATTCTGTTCCAGATGATGCTTGCGTAGGCGCTTAATGGACGTGTAATTGTACCCTACAATCACAGTTCGGTAAGTACCGCAGTTTTTCATTAATGCAAGAGAACAAAATGCAAAACATAATATGGCTTACATTTTGTTTAAACAGCTTTACTGGTTTTTAAAAACAAAACTTGAAGCGGGATCCCAGGATGTAGAGAGGACAGGCGTAGGACAGATAAAACTGTATTTAAGGATGAAAGCAAGGACTGCAGCATGGAGGTGCAAAGCAGAAACACTTAAAAGATAAAACACACAAAAGCAAATGATCCAGCGTAGTCCTCAGGACACGGCTGGCAAAAGAAATCTCCTGATCAAGGAAGTAGAACGAATAATTAAAAACGCAGGAAGCAATACAAAATACATGAAACCAAAAATAATGTCCAAACTGTCGTGTGTGATCCAACCAAAAACAAAACAAAACCTGCAAATTGCTAAAAGGTAATTCTCCAACAAATTACAAAAAAATTAAATACTTTAACTTAAGCCATTGTAATGTCTGCTCGCGGAAAAACAAAAATTCTAATCTACAATTTGACTCCCTCGAATGGGCCTCGCCCTACTACAACAGGAGCAGGCTGTTCTGAAAACATCCCCGAGGACACTTCAACGATGGACGCTTTTCACCTCACTCCCTCAACGACACCGGGAGTCTAACTTTTGTTTGCATGCAGAACGGCTCCAGGCCTATAGACACTACATCAACACGCTCAAGGCATATATATACACACACACACGCACATACACCCTTCCTACCCCATCCCGTCCCCCACCCCACGCCTTCACCATTGCTTGATTCCCCTTCGGGGTGATGGACGGCTTGCAGTGCTTCATAGCAGCGGTCGACCAATGAAAGTACAACAATACCGACAAGGAAATGTAGGAAATTAGATTGCCTTAAGGGTTTCACCTTGCGCTGCCGTACGCAAACTGTCTTCCACTTTTGTCTTATGCACTTGTCGTTGTCCTTTTACATATTTCGACTGGAAGTGGACACAAACTTTAACAACAAAATGGGGTTTCAAGCTCCAGCTTCTCCTTGGCAATATCGACTCCTTGGGCCGCACTGCATTTATACACTTTGACAAATATACTTCCTGTCCTTCACTCAACGTGTGGGAACTCGGTAGGCATTTGTACTGTACCAACCAGTCTGATTATGCATCATGTACATGCACTTAAATTCTTCATGGTAGTATTCCTAGTAACACTTATGATTGCTTAAACACATTAAAGTGCCTGTGCAAAGTGGAACATAATGCCATGGATGGTATTCTGTATTGTGTAAGGTTTCTATGTCGGTCCTCAGGCGACATTCACGTTGCCTGAGGGGAGACTTTCAACGTGTCATTGTCTATGATGTCATTGTTTTACAGCCAACGCTGGTTTCGCTTGACTCTTCTCACGCTCACGCAAAATCACTTAAATGCTTTCTGGAGAACCTGCGTAGTCATGATCACAACAAAGAGAGCTGGTCATGCTTCTGATTTAAGAACATGTACACAATTATTTACTGGTATGTCTCATCTGTTTTTTTTAAGCCATGTTTTTTCTTTTGTAAAAAAAATGTTTTTAATTCTAATACATGAGGTCCAGTTCTTGTCCTACAATGTCTTGTCAAAAGTCCCTTACACTGTACAAAGAACACATGCAAGACATAAAAGATACAGTACTCAAATAATTAAATACACTTTTTCATCGGAGATTCAGATCTTCTGTTTTTTCCCCCCTTTCTGAGTATCTTTTCATGTATACAATATATTCACATATATCATACAAATCCCATAATCAGAGAAGTTGGCATGTTGTGTAAATCGTAAATAAAAACTGAATACAATGATTTTTAAATCCTTCTCAATCAATATTCAAATAAATAGACTGCAGAGACAAAATATTTAATGTTCAAACTGAGACAATTAAATGTTTTGCAAATATTACCTCATTTTGAATTTGATGCCTACAACATGTTTCAATAAAGCTGGCACAATTGGCAAAAAAGGCTGAGAAAGTTGAGGAATGCTCATCAAACACTTATTTGGAAAACCCCACAGGTGAACAGGCCAATTGGGAACAGGTGGGTGCCATGATTGGGTATAAAAGCAACTTCCATGAAATACTCGGTCATTCACAAACAAAGAAGAGGCAAGGGTCACCACTCTTTGAACAAATGCGTGAGCAAATTGTTAAGAACAACAATTTTCAACCAGCTATTGCAAGGAATTTTGTGAGTTTACCATCTACGGTCCGCAATATCCTCAAAGGTTTCAGAGAATCTGGAGAAATCACTGCAAAGCCGAAAACCAACATTGAATGCCCGTGACCTTCGATCCCCCAGTCCGTACTGCATCAAAAAAAGACATCAGCCTGTAAATAATATCACCACATGGGCTCAGGAACACATCAGAAAACCACTGTCAGTAACTAAAGTTCTTCGCTACACTTGTAAGTCAGAACTCTACTATGCAAAGCGAAAGCCATTTATCAACAACACCCAGAAACGCCGCCAGCTTCGCTTGGCCCGAGCTCATCTAAGATGGGTCCTTCCTTGGTGCAGTTACGCAGAAATGTGTCTTCCACCACTGCTAACGCGATATGTCGTAAGACGATACGTGGTGGCACGATACAGAGGCCCTCCTGTAGAAATATAATATGCGAGGCACCTGACCGAAGTATAAAATTAAGGCAACAAGGATTTTGTCTTCCTTCCAACAGCACCGCCCCTGGCTAAATTGGGGTCCCAAACAGATTTTTATTTGAAAGCCCACCTATTACTTAATTTTCTTTTTTTAATTTATTTTAATTTATGTAAAACAATTTCAATCAATCAATGATTCAGTCAATGTTTATTTATATAGCCCTAAATCACAAGGGTCTCAAAGGGCTGCAAAAGCCAAAAGGACATTCTCTGTTCAGATCCCACAAGGGATCTGAACAGAAAACTCACAACCCAGTGGGATTTCAATGTGAATGACTATGAGAAACCTTAGAGAGGACCGCAGATGATTGGATACTTTAAAAAAAAAAAAAAATTAAAACACATGCAATTCGGTGCATGTTTTGTACTAAAACTATAACAAACCTACATTTTGAGAAAACAAGATTGACAGATCACATTTGAACCCACTGCTTACAAGCCCAAAACTAATATTTGTGAAAATGTTCACTAATATTCGTATCAATGACGGAGCAGAAAGTGGCTTGTAATACATTTGCGGTAACAATGTCATATGAAGCGTTTTGTCATCATTGATTGACATTTTGTTGTTCATGCAAAACAGGGCCCCCCATTTGCTAATACCAGGGGTTGGCAACCCACGGCTCCGAGGCCGCATGCGGCTCTTTGGCTATTCTGATGTGGCTCAAGTGCATAATCGACGACCCTCCCGCCCCCACTCTGATGTGACTCAGGTGCATGCAGCTCTTTGGCCATTCTGATGTGGATCAGGTGCATAATCGACGACCCCCATAATATTGCTATACACCCCCGATTATTTCGAGAGGTTTCCGGATTCTGGTGCCTGTCCCGGAAATCACCCGGGGCTAACATTCTCCGATCTTCAATCGGACTACAATATTGAGGGCGTGCCGTGATGGCTATACTTTTGACGTCCTCTACAACATGTCATCGGGGCCGCTTTTACACCTTGCTATCTGCGTGCCGGCCGGACGCATGCATTTCGCTGCTTCTGTCATCACACGTACGAGATTGCAACACATACTTGGTAAACAGCCATACAGGTTACACTGAAGGTTGTGATAAAAACAACTTTAACACTCTTATTAATATGCCCTAGAATGCCAACCCACACCAAACAAAAATGACAAACACATTTCGGGAGAACATCCGCACTATAACGCAACAAAAACACAACAGAACAAATACCCAGAATCCCATGCATCCCTAACTCTTCCTGTCAACATTATACACCCCCGCTAGCACCAAACTCCGCCTCCCAAACCCCGCCCACCTCAACCGACGTACGGATGGGGTGGGGGGGGGGGGGGGGGTTTGTGCTAGCGGGGGTGTATAATGTTGTCAGGAATAATTAGGGGTGCATGGGATTTTGGGTATTTCTTCTGTTCTGTTTGTTGTGTTACAGTGAGGATGTTCTCCCGAAATGTGTTTGTCATTCTTGTTTGGTGTGGGTTCACAGTGTGGCGCATGTTAGTAAGAGTGTTAAAGTTGTTTATATCACAACCTTCAGTGTGACCTGTATGGCTGTTGAACAACAATGCCTTGCAGTCTTGAACGTGTATCTGCGAAAGCCACATACAACATGTTACTCGGCTGGCAAAACGTTAGTACATGTTGTAAAAGGCGTCAAAAGCGGTGTCTTCATAGCACGCCCATAATATTGTTATCTGAGTGAAATTCAGCAGATATTTGCGAAAATAGCTGCTTTGAGAATTCGGGAACCTCCCGGAAAATTTGGGAGGGTTGGCAAGTGTAATACTGTCAAGCGGCATTCATATCACACTCGCGGGCCGCACTAATATAAAATGTTCTTGTCAAGGTGCGGGCTGCGTGTGTGAAACCCCTGGTTTACACATAGCACAAAGCAAAAAAAAAACCTCTTTATGCAGTGTTATTTCATAAGAGTTTTGTGGCCCCCATTGTTTTCTTTATTTTGTGAAACGGGTCAAAATGGCTCTTTGAGTGGTAAAGGTTGCCGACCCCTGGCTTATAGGAAGGTGTTGCCCTTGCTTTATTCACTCTATTAACCGACTTTCTTTAATATTTTGTTTCTGCTTTCTTGCCAACCAATAACAAACCTCCCAATGTATATTTGATGCTGTCTTCTGTCATATCCCAGGGTAGCAGGGGGTGACACGGGATGGTTGAAAAACAAACAAAACTAGGCGAAGCTGCAATCCCACATGCCATTCACACACACTTACTCACCTCTGAGAGATACACAACAGATACCATGTGAGGGTCTAAACAAGCGATGACACTATCTGATGGGCCAAGTTACCCAGCGGGGGGTATTTCAGGGAGCAGGTAAAGTGAAAACTCTGCGCATGTAAAGCTGGAGATGTGGGAAATTTGGGGTTTTCCGTTCCAAAAAAGACAGGAAAGTCAAACTCTGTGTAAGTTACCATAGCTTACTCCGGTAACTTAACCAAGTCAGTCAGGTTTTATTGAACTAATCTTGTATGATTATTTGCATGATTAATTTCATACAGTATCACTACATGAGACTGGTAAGAAAATAATATAAATAATTGTAAGTCTACAAACCTTTTATTTTTTTAATCACAATTTTAGATATTTAATATTAATTGAATTGGTTTGGTTTGAAAACATTTGATGAAGAGAAACGTACATTATTTTTTGTTTTCAATATTGTTGAGAACCTCAGTGTACTCAAAACTGTTGCAAAATGTACTCTGCAGAGGATGCTGGTTCTCAAGAGGATATTGCTTCAATTAAACACATTAATCCAAAATTAACTTAGAGGAAAAAATAAGAAAAACAATGTTGTAGTTTTTTTTTATTTTTTATTTTTTACATATTTCATATGTCTTAATTTTCATAGTTAAATGAAGTCATGATTTAATTTTGATATATTTTTGGTAACTAATTTATGACTTATATTTACTAACAGCTGGTATACAACGAAATGAAAACATCTGAAATCGCAAATTATTTGTATTATTTGAAGAAGTCTATCTCAGATGTTCATACAAATTAGTCTCACGGAACCGAAACTAAGAAAAATTAAATGTAAAAAAAAAATTATATACATATATATATATATATATATATATATATATATATATATATAAATGATTAATGGGTTGTACTTGTATAGCGCTTTTCTACCTTCAAGGTACTCAAAGCGCTTTGACACTACTTCCACATTTACCCACTCACACACACATTCACACACTGATGGAGGGAGCTGCCATGCAAGGCGCCAACCAGCACCCATCAGGAGCAAGGGTGAAGTGTCTTGCTCAGGACACAACGGACGTGACGAGGTTGGTACTAGGTGGGATTTGAACCAGGGACCCTCGGGTTGCGCACGGCAACTCTCCCACTGCGCCACGCCGTCCCTCATCAGGAGATAAACCCCTCATGAAACAGATCTGTAGAGATGAAGTAGTCTTGTGATTTTTTCCCACACCTACATATATATATATATATATATTTGTCCTTATCATTCCTCCACTTTTGTACTTGTGTGCAAATAAGACAAGGTGACTGCGATGAGGTGGCGACTTGTCCACGGTGTACCCCGCCTTCCGCCCCGCGACCCCAAAAGGGAATAAGTGATAGAATAAATGGATGGATGGAAGACAAGGTGATTAAATGTTAAACCGATGAATTACTGCATTCATTGCATTGGCGCTTGCAGTAATTACATATGTGTTTCACTTTGCTGTGACTAAAACGTATATCAAATATCTTGAGAATGTCAGCTATTTGTTTTGGTGTCTCCCTTGTTTTCCCGTGTTAGTAATATCCGGTGAGTCCCTGCTCTCACCTTGACACACCTTGAATATCTGTCATATCTGTTTGCTTTCCTCTCCCATTATTGCGGGTCTGCATTCCTCTTAAAGGCATGGATTGGAAACATTGTTGTACACATCAGTGACTTATTCTTGCAGGTATGGTTGCATTGGGAAAGCATTGTTTCTTTTGTAACCAATGACAACGGATGCGTAACGACCTCTTCAGCAACATTGCAAAGTAAAGGTGGGCGGGGTGATCCAAATATGAATGTTATCCATAGCAAGGGCTGTATCCGTATGAAATTGATATTAGATTATCATGATATTTTTCAGTTTTCTCTCCACAATTATTTGTTTTTTGCTGTTTTGTTGTTCATGTTGTTACATTGTTTATATATAGGAGCTACATTAGGGGCAAAGGTTTTGTACTTGAAAACATTTGGTTTGAAACTGATCATTTCAGTTTAAATGTTGAATTTATAAAAATTCATCAATGTATTTGACATCAAAATAAGTGCATATTTTTTTCAGATTCATTCATAATAATAATCAACACTTTTTTTTCCTTTTTTGCTTTCACATATTTTAAGCTTCTTTTTTCAGATTCTAATAATTTTTTATTATTTTACTATATTTTCAGATTAAATTCTATTTGTTTTTGTAGTTTCATATTTCTTTAATAGATAGTTTTATTCAGATTCAAATCTTTTTACTAAAATACATAAAAAAATCAGTTTTACATTGTTCTGATTCACGTCTTTTAATTTTTTTCAAATTAGAATCTTTTTTTTCCAGGTTAGATTCTTTTTTTAAACATTAAAATACAATTTTATTATAATAGTGTTTCTTTTTCAGATTACATTTTTTATTAATTGAAAAGTATCAGTTGTCCATCCTTCTTTTTTAGATGTATTTATTTTTTGTAACAATCAAATCTTATTTTTTACAGAAAGCTTTTTTTTTCAGTTTCATTTAACTCTTTCAGATTCCAATCTTTTTATTCATATTCAAATATTAGTTTTTACAGGTATATTTTTTTCAGTTTCACATCATTCTTTTTCAGATTCAAATCTTTTTTCAGATTATTTCTTAAACATTTTTTTCAGATTCAAACCATTTTTTTATCAACGGATTTTTTTTTCGGTTTCACATCTTTCTTTTACCAAATTAAAATATTTGTATATATTTTTTTCAGCTATAGACCTGAACCAAATTTAGAATGAGAGCATGCCATTAACTAACTTAGAGTTTTGGGTACAAACACCTAATTAATCTGAATAAGTTATTTTCATATCATTGCATGTAATAAAAGGGAAAACATGCCTAAAATGTATGTCCTTTTGTTTTATTCTGATTATAAAAACATGATCAACAATTTACAGGCAAAATCACAAAATGTAATTAATGAGCCTAAAGATTTCAGGTCGGTATCGGCAATTCCAACCATGTATATATAGTATCAAATTTCAGTGTCACCTACACTTACTGCAAAGTATTTTTCCTTAGCATTTACTGTATTTTCATTGCAAAATGGTAGCAGTAGGGAATAAGTCAATAGATGTACCTTATGTAAAACAGAACATCCATCAAGCCATCATATTCTATATCACTTATCTGGCTCCGGGTGACGAATAGGATGGAGTTTATCCCGACTGGCTTTGGGCAAAAGGGAGAGTACACCAAGTAACTAAAGGGCACGTTCCATGAAAAACATGCATTTACATCATCACCTACACACAAGTCAGTCGAGTGTCTCCAAAGCACCTGGTGGCCGATAGAGGTAGAGTAGAGTCGTGACCTCAACTATGGTAGGCTTTAAGTTGTTATAGATGTAAAATTGAATATAATTTTTTTAAATATTTTGACGCCGTTGAGTGGTCAGAGACACTTCCGCTTGCTTACAGGTAGTTGCTGTTTGTGTTGCCCAATGTGTTTGTTGTGCTGGGTTTGCATTGTTATTGTAGATTTTCTTCCTTTTAGTAGGATTCAAGATCGGCTTACTATTTTTGAAATGGAGGGCCACAAAATATGGGCCTGCGGGCAGCAAATGTACCGCTGGCTGTGAGCTCTGAAATCAAACAAGTGTTCTTTATTGAGCTTTTAGCTTGAAACATGATGTGACAGTTTATAAATATGAGTCCACAGAAACCCTGGATCTGCCAGCTTTAGAGCACTCAGTGACTATTACTGTCAGTGTCCAACAAGTCCTCGCTTGATTTCAGTCTTGATTTAGCACCTGTACTGTAACTTTGACGTCAGCGGATGATCTGCCAGGAGTTAAGTAGTGTGTGTGTTCGTGTGCGTGTGCGCACGTGTGCGCAGTAAAGACCTTATAAGAATAGAATGAACTTTATTGTCATTATATTTGCATATAACGAGATTAAAGACTCCAACTTAAGGTGCGGTAGTGGGAACAAATATGGGGTGAAATAAATGACATAAGAGGTAAAAAGGAAAAACTAACAATTGAAATAAACAGACTACTATCCAATAAAAATAATAAGCAATCCTGTACAATATACAAAACACTATAGAAGTACAAAATACTGTACAATATACAGAGCAAGACAAGAGTACCGAAGTAATAAATAACAGTATTGCACTCGAAGGGTAGTATTGCACAGTAGGGTATTAGGGCATGATATTGTATAGGGGTGAATTATTATTATTTTAAGTTAGAGTTCAACATGGTGACAGCTTTGGGAAAGAAGCTGTCTCTGAGCCTGTTTGTTCTGGCTCTGTCCTTGGTAATGTTTTTTGCTCTGTTGAGGCAACGGGAGTTGTGTAAATCCTTCAGGGAGGGCAGGGGACAGCCGATGATGTTTTTGTGCAGAATTTATGACCCTCTGAATCGCCTGTTTGTCTGCTTCAGTGCGGCTGGCGTACCACACTGTTATGCAGTACGTCAGCAGGCTCTCGACAGCCCCCTGCAGAGGTACTGCAGAGGGGTCGTAAAATTTTGTATTTATCATTATATTGCCTTTTTTATTTTTGTAATTTCCTTTATATTTTACCCACATCAACATTTTTTCCACAAATATAAATGTCTGTAAATACACATTCAATGAATGTTAGTGGTTTATAAATGGTAGTGACATGGACACCCTACTCAGTGTACCTTGCAAGTTTGAAATAAAAACCTGGATAAATGTGTACACTAGTACTACTCAAAGTTTGGAACGTCACCATGGTTGGTACTTTTTTTTTTTTTTTTTCCACACAGCGATAGAATACCTAATCAATAATCAATAAACTCAACAAAAAAGGTAAGGCCACATGATTTCTGCGTTTAAGTAATTGCGGACAGAATCCCAGAAATCACCAGTATTGACATAAATGTGACAGGAATGTAGTCATTGTGATGAGAAGGAATATTTGTTTAAAATAATGTATCCAGGACTGTTGATTCATGTCTGAATCACTCAACCGCCCCGTCCTGAAGTAAACAATGTTGAGAAGGAAACTTTAAACCACTGACTAAACTACGAAGCTAAAGCTAGCATGAACAAACCATACACTCGTAACACATCTCCTCTGCTTGTGTTGTTGTGAACGGCATCATCGATTCAAGATTAATGCCACTTGATAGGCTAGTTTGTTGTTCTTTTAATAGCCTCAAGTCGTCTCCTTACTCGCCAAGCTACCCCACCCCTTCACTTTAAGAGCGCTGTACACAACATCCAATCTGACTCTGCCAAAAAAATTATATAAAAAAAAAAAAACCTTCACAAGTATTATGTACTTGAAGCACTTATTGATACGTTTACGCAAGTATTATGTTTTGACTCAAAACACTGGTCACAATTACAAAAATAAATGTGAGGATTTTTGCATTTAATTACATTTTATTTACAGTAAGACACAAAAACACACATTATATGGTGGTAAAATAAGTGTAACAGTTAAAAAATGGAATTTAAAAAATTTGGGAAAGACAAAGTGAATTTTATTGTTTTCTCATAAGTAGTTATTGTTATTTTTAATGTATTGTTACAATTAGTAGATCTGGTTGTTCTTTTAGACTATATTTAAAGTTGAGTTTTGGTGGTAGAATAAATTCCTGATTAATAACATCTGTTTTATTCATCAGGATTTCAATATCAATCAAAATGATAACCATTATTTCTTTTTCCATAATCGTCCAGCCTTACTCGGAAGAAAGGAAGGAAAAAGGCATACTTAATTGTCTTTGCACAAGTACAACAAAGTCAGTCTGGGGCCGGGAAAAACAATAACTTGATAGCCACTATACGCACATATAAACATGTTACGACACAGAAACCACAAGACTTGCAACAGGTGGTAGGCAGGGCTGTGGCCCTTCTGGGGCAGCTCCATCTGTCGCACCTAAGGAATTATCTGTAGAAAAGGGGTGGTGTGGGTAAGTGTGAAATAGCTATTATGGAGCGCACCTAAATATAACCAGGACCCACACATTTTTGGACAAACTTTATTTTGGACATATATTGGTCGCACAATTCTATAAGCCGCAGGTGTTCAGATTGAAACATGAAATATCTACAAAGGTGCTTGGATTCATCCACAAATTTAACAACAGACTGTAACGCGACATACAATAGCATAACAAAGACGTCATTGAGCTTTGTCTTCGTCCTGCTCCTCTTCCTCCTGTGCGCTGAAACCGCTGAAGTTGTCTTCCTCGGCACGGGGGTCCAGCCTTTTGAGATTCTGTAAGTGGTGCTGGATTTCCATTCCTTTTTCGATGGCCAATCGTTTTCGGCTTTGGGGCTACATCCACATTTCGTCATGTCTTTATAATGAGAGTGGGTCCATAACGCGGTAAATGGCTGACTGAATGATTTTGTGCGTTTTGATTTAATGAGAACAATTTCAATGGTCCCCTGTGACCCGTCTGGCAATTTCACTGGTCTGATGTGACAAAGCAACATTTATTGGAATCATGTGAAGCTTGTGAACTCAGATAAATCCATAAATTATCTGCAGCATTCTATAAGTGCGGGGGGAAAGTTACAAATTATAGGAGGGGAATTGAGGTATATTGTTTCATTACAAGATTACTGTTGTCATTTTGCCTTTGTTTTGATTTTCACATATCCTTTCTATGAACTGGAAATGGGGCTCAACTAAGATATGCTCGGTGGAAGTTGGACAAAAACATAGTGTACTGTAGGTAGGTGTCTTACTGTCATTCTTGTGTAGACTTATCTGGGCCAAACATTTCCATGACATTTGAAAACTTTATGCTGTGTTGCCACAACACATTAGGCATCAGGAAAAAAAAATACAAGAACGTAAAATTGACGTCCATCTGTTGCCTCATACAAACAGCATACATTGACAGTGACGCAATACAATCTAAATGAAAACACTAGTGAAAAATAGAGTGACAGTCTATCATCTCTCAATGTACATTACTTTCATTAATGAATGTACTCACTTTTAACAGATGGCCCATTTCAAAAAGGCACCCTTTGTAACAATAGAATGTCATGCTATTTGAATTGATGTGTTGGTTTATCACAAACTACTGCAAGTTTGTAAATGATCATAATTTAAAATGATATTTAAGTAATCAAAAAATTACTTTGTTGTGTTTTTGTAATGCAATTACAAGGAACCTTAGTCATTCTAGAGCAGAAGAGTCAAACACAGGGCCTCGGCGGCCCCGTTTGGCTCATCACATCATTTTATGTGGCCCGCGAAAGCCTGCAAATTATATGCGTCAATAAAGTATCTTGTTTTTTTCCTACTAATACTTTGGCTTCCTCCCACCCCCAAAAACATGCACCTTGGCAAGGGACAAGCGGTAGAAATGGATGGATGGATGCATTTGTTCTTTCCATTTTGGCATTGAAAGATACATGCCATTACGTATCTTTTAAACTTTAATATTATCAAATAATAAAGCAACATATCATGTTGTCGTACATACAAAACCATCCATCCATCCATCTTTTTCCGCTTATCTGAGGTCGGGTCACGGGGGCAACAGCCTAAGCAGGGAAGCCCAGAATTCCCTCTCCCCAGCCACTTCGTCCAACTCTTCCCGGGGGGATCCTGGGGTGTTCCCAGGCCAGCCGGGAGACATAGTCTTCCCAACATTTCCTGGGTTTTCTCCGTGGTGCAAAACATACAAAACCTTTTTTTGTTAAAAAAAAAATAAAAAATCTGCTTGACTTATGTTTTTAAACAAGTTATCTATCTTTTAATGCACTGTAAAAAATGACAACAGATTTTATGGTTAAATCATGGCGACTGACCTGTCAGTTTTTTACTATATAAAACAGGGGTGTCAAGCGCACGGCCCGCGAACAGGTTTTATTGACTGATGAACATTATCACATAATTTATTCAGAGAGTATAAATAATGACAAATAAAGATATAATACCATTAACCGCAACATGTAAGTGTAAGAAAAAAACAACAACATTATGATTTGTACATTTTTGGAATGTGCTTGATGTATATTTTAAACAAAGAAAACAATCTGAAGTTGTCTATATTTTTAAGTTATCTTGCCGTGATTTTACCAGTCCGGCTCACGATCTAAAATTTGTTTGACACCCCTGTAATAAAACAACTTTTAATTTATAGTAATACACTATAAAACTAAAATCTTGATACCGTAAAAAATGTAGTTATACTACCAAATATATTTATTTTACAAAAACACACACACTTATATATATGTATATATATATATATATATGTATGTATATATATATATATATATATATATATATATATATATATATGTATGTATGTATGTATGTATGTATGTATGTATGTATGTATGTATATATATATATATATATATATATATATATATATATATATATATATGTATGTATGTATGTATGTATGTATGTATGTATATATATATATATATATATATATGTATGTGTGTGTGTATATATGTGTGTGTATACAAACCCTGTTTCCATATGAGAAATTTTGTTAAATGTAAATATAAAAGGAATACATCCATCCATTTTCTACCGCTTATTCACTTTCGGGTTCGCGGGGGGCGCTGGCCCCTATCTCAGCTACAATCGGGCGGAAGACGGGGTACACCCTGGACAAGTCGCCACCTCATCGCCACCTCATCGCAGGGCCAACACAGATAGACAGACAACATTCACACTCACATTCACACATTAGGGCCAATTTAGTGTTGCCAATCAACCTTTCCCCAGGTGCATGTCTTTGGAAGTGGGAGGAAGCCGGAGTACCCGGAGGGAACCCACGCATTCACGGGGAGAACATGCAAACTCCACACAGAAAGATCCCAAGCCTGGATTTGAACCCACCCTGGGAATACAATGATTTGCAAATCCTTTTCAATTGAATGCACTACAAAGACAAGATACATGATGTTCAAACTCATAAATTTATTTTTTTTTTTTTGCAAATAAGTAACTTTGAATTTCATGGCTGCAACACGTGCCAAAGTAGTTCACCACTGTGTTACATCACCTTTTCTTTTAACAACACTCAATAAACATTTGCGAACTGAGGAAACTAATTGTTTAAGCTTTGAAAGTGGAATTCTTTCCCATTCTTGTTTAATGTAGAGCTTCAGTCGTTCAACAGTACAGGGTCTCCGTTGTCGTATTTTACGCTTCATAATGCGCCACACATTTTCGATGGGAGACAGGTCTGGACTGCAGGCGGGCCAGGAAACTACCCGCACTCTTTTTTTTACGAAGCCACGCTGTTGTAACACTTGTCTTGCTGAAATAAGCAGGGGCGTCCATGATAACGTTGCTTGGATGACAACATATGTTGCTCCAAAACCTGTATGGACCTTTCAGCATTCATGGTACCTTCACAGATGTGTAAGTTACCCATGCCTTGGGCACTAATACACACCCATACCATCACAGATGCTGGCTTTTTAACTTTGCGCCTATAACAATCCGAATGGTTATTTTCCTCTTTGTTCTGGAGGACACCACGTCCTCTGTTTCCAAATATAATTTGAAATATGGACTCATCAGACCATAGAACACCTTTCCACTTTGCATCTGTCCATCTTAGGTGAGCTCGGGCCCAGCCAAGCCGGCGACGTTTCAGGATATTGTTGATAAATGGGTTTGGCTTTGCATAGTAGAGTTTTAACTTGCACTTACAGATGTAGCGACCAACTGTAGTTACTGACAGTGGTTTTATGAAGTGTTCCTGAGCCCATGTGGTGATATCCTTTACACACTGATGTCACTTTTTGATGCAGCACCGCCTGAGGGATCAAAAGTTCGTAATATCATCACTTACGTGTAGTGATTTCTCCAGATTCTCTAAACTTTTTGATGATTTTACGGACCGTAGATGGTAAAATCCCTAAATTCCTTGCAATAGCTCGTTGAGAAATGTTGTTCTAATACTGTTCGACAATTTGCTTACAAAGTGGTGACCCTCGCTCCATCCTTGTTTGTGAATTACTTAGCATTTCATGGGAGCAGCTTTTATACCCAACTTTTCCCGATTAGCCTGCACACCTGTGGGATGTTCCATATAAGTGTTTGTTGAGCATTCCTCAACTTTATCAGTATTTATTGCCACCTTTCCCAACTTCTTTGTCACATGTTGCTGGCATCAAATTCTAAAGTTAATGATTATTTGCACACAAAAAAAAAATTTTCATCAGTTTGAACATCAAATATGTTGTCTTTGTAGCATATTCAACTGAATATGGGTTGAAAATGATTTGCAAATCATTGTATTCTGTTTATATTCACGTCTAACACAATTTCCCAACTCATATGGAAATGGGGTTTGTACATGTGTGGCTAACAGGGCCACAGAAGGGAAGTGATACATACAATAAACCATCGGCAGGAAGTTCATGTCGGAGAGGGCTACTGGTTTCAGTCTGAGCCATGTGTTACATTTTTTTCCCTTATTATTTATGTATAGTATATTTAGCAATGCTTGATATTTGAAGACATAGGGGCAGTCATAATAATAGCACAGTAGGTTCAGTGATGCGGCCCTCGTTATAGGACCAGGGATAACCCGGAGACTTTTCTCGCTGAATTTGGGACTCACATTCACACCTGTGGACAATTCAGAATTACCCTTTAAAAATGCTTTTTTTTTTTTTTTTTACAGAACTAAAAAATTATTGCCATCATGTCATGCTTGAGTGCAACAGCCCTTCTTTTGTGTTCCTGGAGCTCCTCCCAGCGGACTGTGTTGATACAATGACAGAGTGCGTCACCTTTTCACTCTCACTACTAGAAGCAGTCAAGCAAGGACGGCCCGGTAAAGGTTGTACAGCTAAAAAGACAGAAGTTGCTTTCGGGTGAACAATGTTTATGAATGGGTGAGTAAACACGCCCGCATCGCCGCCCTCTCTTACACATTGCTTGTTTTTGGTGTTGCGCAATCGGTAAACACACACACACACACACACACACACACACACACACACACACACACACACACACACACACACACATTCACTGTGTGTCACAAGGCACTTTGTGGAGTCAAGGAAACCAAAACCTATTCTATTTACAGGACTTTCGGCTAAATTGGGGCCCAAGTATAATTTTATTTGGAGGTTGATTTGTGTCTTCATTTTAATTGTTTTTTTGTTTTTTTTTTCAATACTGAGTTTCCATCCCATCCCTTCCATTCATTTTTCTACCGCTTGTCCCTTTTTGGGGTCGCGGGGGGTGCTGGAGCCTATCTCAGCTGCATTCGCCACCTCCCTGAATTTATGTAGCTTAATTTTTGTGTTTGAATTTTTTACTTTTTTTTTTTTTCAATACTGAATTTCCATCCCATCCCCTCCATCCATTTTTCTACCGCTTGTCCCTTTTTGGGGTCGTAGGGGGGTGCTGGAGCCTATCTCAGCTGCATTCGGGCGGAAGGCGGAGTACACCCTGAACAAGTCGCCACCTCCCTGAATTTATGTAGCTTAATTTTTGCGTTTAAATTTTTAACTTGGGGAGCACGGGGGAAGAGTGGTTAGTGTATGTGCCTCACAATACAAAGGTCCTGAGTAGTCAGGGTTCAATCCCGGGGTCGGGATCTTTCTGGGCGGAGTTTGCATGTTCTCCCCGTGACTGCGTGGGTTCCCTCCCACCTCCAAAGACATGCACCTGGGGATAGGTTGATTGGCAACACTAAATTGGCCCTAGTGTGTGAATGTGAGTGTGAATGTTGTCTGTCTATCTGTGTTGGCCCTGCGATGAGGTGGCGACTTGTCCAGGGTGTACACCGCCTTCCGCCCGAATGCCGCTGAGATAGGCTCCAGCGACCCCAAAAAGGGACAAGCGGTAAAAAATGTATGGATGTATGGAATTTTGAACCGATTTTTATGCTGACAAATTTAATTTATTAACAATTTGTGAGCAAATTGTGTGTGTTACAAAAATTGTTTTTTTAAAGAAGAACTGCACTTTTTTATTTTTATTATTGTGTCTATCATTCACAATCCATACGTAGGACAAAAACACATGTTTTTCCATCCATCCATCCATCTTCCGCTTATCTGAAGTCGGGCCATGGGGGCAGCAGCCTAAGCAGGGAAGCCCAGACTTTCCTCTCCCCAGCCATTTAGTCCAGCTCTTTCCGGGGGATCCGGAGGCGTTCCCAGGCAAGCCGGGAGACATAGTCTTCCCAAAGTGTCCTAGGTCTTCCACGTGGCCTCTTACCGGTCGGACGTGCCCAAAACACCTCCCTAAGGAGGCGTTCGGGTGGCATCATGACTAGATGCCCAAATCACCTCATCTGGCTCCTCTCCATGTGGAGGAGCAGCGACTTAACTTTGAGCTCCTCCCGGATTGCAGAGCTTCTCACCCTGTCTCTAAGGAAGAGCCCCGCCACCCGGCGGAGGAAACTCATTTCGGCCGCTTGCACTTGTGATCTTATACTTTTGGTCATAACCCAAAGCTCATGACCTTAGGTGAGGATGGGAATGTAGATCAACCTGGAAATTGAGAGCTTTGCCTTCCGGCTCAGCTTCTTCTTCCCCACAAGGGATCGATACAGCTTCCGCATTACTGAAGATGCTGCAACGATCCCCCTGTTGATCTCACAATCCACTCTTCACTTACTCGTGAACAAGACTCCAAGGTACTTGAACTCCTCCACTGGGGCAAGATCTCCTCCTCAACATGGAGATGGCACTCCACCCTTTTCCGGGGGAAAAACCATGGACTCGGACTTAAACATATGTCTTTATTTTTTGTAATTCACACTAATTCGTAAAATCATCAAGTACAAGGTGGCTGACAGCTAACATGGGGGTCGGCAACGCGCGGCTTTCGAGCCACAAGCGGCTCTTTAACTCCGCCCTCGTGGCTCTCTGGAGCTTTTTCGAAAATGTATGAAAATGGAAAAAGATAAAGGAAAATATTTTATTTTTTGTTTTAATATGGTTTCTGTAGGAGGACAAACATGACACAAACCTTCCTAATTGTTAAAGGGGAACATTATCACCAGACCTATGTAACCGTCAATATATACCTTGATGTTGCAGAAAAAAGACCATATGCTTTTTTAACCGATTTCCGAACTCTAAAAGGGTGAATTTGGCGATTTAAATGCCTTTCAATTGTTCGCTGTCAGAGCAATGACCTTTCACCCGTGACGTTACAATGGGAAGCAATCCACCATTTTCTTAAACACGTTACATACACAAGTCAAATCAGCTTTGTTATTTTCCGTTTTTTAGACTGTTTTCCGTACCTTGGAGACATCATGCCTCATCGGTGTGTTGTCGGAGGGTGTAACACGATCAGGGGCGGATTCAAGTTGATTTATGTGGAGAGTGTGCATCGATTAGCACGGCATGCTAATCGTTGCTAACATGGCAGAAATAGCAAAAATGTGTGGGTATCCTGCGACACTCAAAGCAGATGCATTTCCAACGATAAAGTCAACGAAATCACAAAGGTGAGTTTTGTTGATGTTATTGACTTATGTGGAGTGTGCTAATCAGACATATTTGGTCACGGCATGACTGCCAGCTAATCGATGCTAACATGCTATTTAGACTAGCTGTATGTACATTTGTAGCTATATTTGCATCCAGCCTTTCCCTCCACCCACATTTAATGCCAAACAAACACTTACAAATCGACATATTTAAGTTGCTCCAGTGGTCAAAAGATGCAATCGTTGGTTAGAAGGCGATCGCCGAATAGCTTCAATAGCTATTCGCTCAATTGCTTCAGTTTCTTCTTCAATTTCGTTTTCGCTATCTGCCTCCACACTCCAACCATCCGTTTCAATACATGCGTAATCTGTTGAATCGCTTAAGCCGCTGAAATCTGAGTCTGAATCCGAGCTAATGTCGCTATATCTTGCTGTTCTATCCGCCATGTTGTTTGTATTGACGTCACAATGTGACGTCACAGGAAAATGGACAGGTGGATTTACAGATAGCGAAAATCAGGCACTTTAAAGCCTTTTTTCGGGATATACCATGATGGGTAAAATTTAGAAAAAAACTTCGAAAAATAAAATAAGCCACTCGGAACTGATTTTGTCCTTGAACGCACCGTGGTTTGTTTCCTTGATGCTGCCACAGAAAGACGTGATTCATGCCACTCCTTCCTTGTATCTATTTGTCCATCAAATGTTTTATGCTGTGCGTGAATCCACGAAGGTGAGCTTTGATGTTATTGACTTTTGTGGAGCGCTAATCAGACATATTTGGTCACTGCATGACTGCAAGTTAATCGATGCTAACATGCTATTTATGCGAGCTGTATGTATGTACATATTGCATCATTATGCCGTCTATTTTAGGTATATATAAGCTCATTTTATTTGTAGTTTCTGCTTTTTTTTTTCAATTTGAACACACTACCTTCGGGCATTCTAAGCCAGTAAGTTCCAGGAGTTATCACACCCTCTGAAAAGCCTCCGTTTTAGTAATGTTTACCAATGTTGTAAAAATGTGTAGAATAAATATTACGTTCCAAAATTTCTGTCAACGAAGATTTGCATCAGCCTGTGACACAGCTATTATAGCTAATATATACACTTACATCATGTGTTGTCTTCATTATAAGACTTATATAAGGCTTTAAATTTTTTGCGGCTCCAGACAGATTTTTATTTTTTAATTTTTTTTTATTTTTGGTCCATTATGGCTCTTTCAATATTTCGGGTTGCCGACCCGCGATCTAACAGCTAATTAGAGTACTACAAAATAAACTAAAGACCCACTTTTGCTAAATTAGAAATGAAGCAATCAATCCAGTCTCAGAACCAACCAATGAGTTTGCAGTCACGTGACACGAGTCTCACAAAGGGGAAGGTTATGCAGCGCTACGTTCGACCATTTAATGTGCCGTATGTGCTTGGATCCCTTTTTATAAACACTCTAAACATGCGGAAGTTGCTTTGAATTAGTAAAAAAAATTCCTATGATTCCATACAAATGGATAAAAACTGATCACGAGACAGTACAAACACAGCCACAATAGTGACTAATCCTAAAAATAACATGAGAGACCATCTAAAAAAAACAAACAAAAAATATAAAAATTTTTTTTTTACTGAAAAAACACTCGAATGTGCATGCAAATACTGAATGTGGGATTTACAATATTAACTCTGAACAATAAAACACTGTAATTTCTAAATATATCTCCTGTGAACATTGCTCCTTTACTTCCTTTATCAAAATATTTCATAATCAAGCAAGAACAACAATGATGCAACGAACAGTGAAACAGACGCAAAGGGTAAAAAACATCCACTTATTTGTCATCATTAGAGATGTCTGATAATATCGGACTGCCGATATTATCGGACAATAAATTATTTAAAATGTAACATCAGAAATTATCGGTATCGGTTTCAAAAAGTAAAATTTATGACTTTTTATAAAGCTGCTGTACGGAGTGGTACACGGACGCCACATAATATCTACGGCTTTTCACACACACAAGTGAATGCAAAGCATACTTGGTCGAGAGCCATACAGGTCACACTGAGGGTGGCCGTATAAAGCTGCTGTTTTGAGGCATGTTAAAAAAAAATAATGCACTTTGGGACTTCAATAATAAATATGGCAGTGGCATGTTGGCATTTTTTTTCCATAACTTGAGTTGATTTATTTGGGAAAACATTGTTACATTGTTTAATGCATCCAGCCAGGCATCACAACAAAATGAGGCATAATAATGTGTTAATTCCCCGACTGTATATATCGTTATCGGTTGATATCGGAATCATTTAATTAAGCGTTGTACAATATCGTAATATTGGATATCAGCAAAAAAGCCATTATTGGACATCTCTAGATATGATATATTTTTTATGCAAACCTTTGTTGTAGAAAGCTTCCTGTCTAACACTCTGCTCTCAGGCTTACTGCTTAGTGAAAAAAAAAAAAAAAACCTGGCCATTCTGTGTACCTTGCTTTTGCTTTCTTTTGCATTTTCACCCGTGATTGACTGCTCGTTCCATGCCAGTGCTCTTTGTTTTTTGATACTCTGCTTGATACCTTTTTGTAAAGCAGGGGTCTCAAACTCAATTTACCTGGGGGGCACTGGATGCAGAGTCTGGGTGTGGCTGGGCCGCAAGAAAAGATTTAAAAAAATGTTTCATACTCCTCAGCATGTCTAGCTGTCTAATGACGTTTCAAATTGTATCCCTTGTGCACCGCAACTTTCTCTGTGCAAATACGACATGTCGGGGTGCCCTAGTGCTCAAAAAAGAAATATTGCATCTCCCACTTTTCCTGGAATTGTCTTTGCTCATCACAAACCTTTCTCTTCACTGCAGGCTTTGAAAAAGACATGTTTGGGGTTGTGGAATATATTTGTATTTACAGTAGCCAACGCACGGAGAATAATGTTATTTTCACAATGTGTGTCGGTCCGCTTTTTCCTCCCTACAGCAACACGGCGGTCAGCGGATAATAACCGGGAAAGTACCGGGAAGGCGAGTGCCAAAAAGTGACGGCTCCTGGAGTGTTATCCGGCATCATATAAAATATATGTAGTCCATCGTGTGAGGCAATGCTAATTAAACAATATAAATAAAAAAAATAACGGTTTAAATTGGTCCTGGTTATCGAAGACTGTTATTACTGATGGACAGGTGCCGTGGTGTAACCGCAGCCAGGCACGTAAGAAAACCCTCGTCTCCATTGCAACGTTTCTGTCATTTTCATTCATTTGCCGCTTTTCCACTAACGCAGGGGTAGGCAACCCAAAATGTTGAAAGAGCCATTTTGGACCCAAATAACACAACATTGTCAAGCGCCATTCATATAAAACTTGCGGGCCACAATAACATTAAATTTTCATATTTAGGTGGGGGCCGCAAAATAACGTCTCTGTTGTAAAGGGACCTTCTGCTTCTACACCGCCTGCATTCTCTGCATCCTCGCATCACGCCATCAACCGCAACCATGTACAACAACAACACTTGAATTTAATTTGATGCATGGTCCTGAGTTCAATCCAGGGCTTGGAATCTTTTCTGTGTGGAGTTTGCATGTTCTCCCCGTGAATGCGTGGGTTCCCTCCTGGTACTCCGGCTTCCTCCCACCTCCAAAGACATGCACCTGGGGATAGGTTGATTGGCAACACTAAATTGGCCCTAGTGTGTGAATGTGAGTGTGAATGTTGTGTGTCTATCTATGTTGGCCCTGCGATGAGGTGATGACTTGTACAGGGTGTACCCTGCCTCCTGCCCGAATGCAGCTGGGATAGGCTCCAGCACCCCTGTGACCACAAAAGGGACAAGCAGTAAAAAAAAGGATGGATGGATGTTTTGTACTAAAAAAAATTGTGGAAAATAGATTGTTCGATACATTTTTTGGGTGAAAATTAAAATTTTAACATTGAAACACAACTTTGTACACCTTTCTAACTCAACTCTGATCAAAACTTTAACTAAGTATGATTGCCATTCCGAACAATCACTAATGCAACGTTAACCAGTGGGACTATGTGGGGAAATTTGGAATTATGTTCTTATCCGTGACAGAACAGGAAGCGTCTAGAAACACGTTTGCAGTCAAATTTGATACAAAGCACCTTATGGGTTGTTTGTGCCCTGTCCTTCATTAATTAATATTTTGCATGTGCTTATTATTACATCATAGGCCTTTCGCACGGAGCGTGTTTTGCCAATAGCGAGAGGAGGCCTTGTCAAACTACAATATTCTTCATCAGTAAGAAAAATGATCATATAATCCTTTATATTCAAATCCAGCACAAAAGAAATCCGGAATAAGAACATCACAGTAATGATTTAATTTATTTCTAACATGCTTGACAGCTGTAAAAAAAACACCTTGTAAGTAGATATAATTTGTGCATAAATACATTTAGTTTGTTTTGCATTGAAATTGTTGACTTTGTGATGTCTTTAAGTATTTTTGGTCGTGTTGTTAGTCTGAGAGTAATTGCCAATCCAATCTTGTTTAATAGATGCAGCGCTGAATTTTACCAGTAGAGGGCGACAATGCAACACCTTAGATTTTTTTGTGATACTGTAAGTCACATACAGTGTGTGCAATGTTTGGTGTGTTAATGTCATTTCTATGTGTAAACATTTGTAGTTTATTGTGTGAATATATTAACACCAAGCCTTATATTTTATTTGTATAAAATATACAATGGACGTCATACTTTTATGTTTATTTTCTGTTTATTTTCAGTCTTACAAACCTACATGAAGGAAGAAGTGTAAATAAATATAATTAAGGAAGGAAAATTATTCAAACGAAGGAACATCAATCCTCAACAAAAACGGGAGCTTCTGTTTCTTCTTTTGATATTCACAATCGTACTGAAAGACAAGCACAGTTTATTTTCTTTTTTAAGGATTCAAAAATCTGCTTACAGTGGAGCCCATGGGTCGCTGTAATCTGCCTATAAAGGGCTTAAAAAAACATCCAAACACTTCTATCAATGTTTTATATACGCTATCTATATATTTATATATATATATCTATATATATATATATATCTATATCTATATATATATATATATATATATATATATATATATATATATATATATATATATATATAGATACACATACATCCATCCATCCATCCATCATCTTCCGCTTATCCGAGGTCGGGTCGCGGGGGCAACAGCCTAAGCAGGGAGGCCCAGACTTCCCTCTCCCCAGCCACTTCGTCTAGCTCTTCCCGGGGGATCCCGAGGCGTTCCCAGGCCAGCCGGGAGACATAGTCTTCCCAAAGTGTCCTGGGTCTTCCCCGTGGCCTCCTACCGGTTTGACGTGCCCTAAACACCTCCCTAGGGAGGCGTTCGGGTGGCATCCTGACCAGATGCCCGAACCACCTCATCTGGCTCCTCTCGATGTGAAGGAGCAGCGGCTTTACTTTGAGTTCCTCCCGGATGGCAGAGCTTCTCACCCTATCTCTAAGGGAGAGCACCGCCACACGGCGGAGGAAACTCATTTCGGCCGCTTGTACCCGTGATCTTATCCTTTCGGTCATGACCCAAAGCTCATGACCATAGGTGAGGACGGGAACGTAGATCAACCGGTTAATTGAGAGCTTTGCCTTCCGGCTCAGCTCTTTCTTCACCACAACGGATCGGTACAACGTCCGCATTACTGAAGACGCCGCACCGATCCGCCTGTCGATCTCACGATCCACTCTTCCCTCACTCGTGAACAAGACTCCTAGGTACTTGAACTCCTCCACTTGGGGCAGGGTCTCCTCCCCAACCCGGCGATGGCATTCCACCCTTTTCCGGGCGAGAACCATGGACTCAGACTTGGAGGTGCTGATTCTCATTCCGGTCGCTTCACACTCGGCTGCGAACCGATCCAGCGAGAGCTGAAGATCCCGGTCAGATGAAGCCATCAGGACCACATCATCTGCAAAAAGCAGAGACCTAATCCTGCGGTTACCAAACCGGAACCCCTCAACGCCTTGACTGCGCCTAGAAATTCTGTCCATAAAAGTTATGAACAGAATCGGTGACAAAGGACAGCCTTGGCGGAGTCCAACCCTCACTGGAAATGTGTTCGACTTACTGCCGGCAATGCGGACCAAGCTCTGGCACTGATCGTACAGGGAACGGACCGCCACAATAAGACAGTCCGATACCCCATACTCTCCGAGCACTCCCCACAGGACTTCCCGAGGGACACGGTCGAATGCCTTCTCCAAGTCCACAAAGCACATGTAGACTGGTTGGGCAAACTCCCATGCACCCTCAAGAACCCTGCCGAGAGTATAGAGCTGGTCCACAGTTCCACGACCAGGACGAAAACCACACTGTTCCTCCTGAATCCGAGGTTCGACTATCCGGCGTAGCCTCCTCTCCAGTACACCTGAATAAACCTTACCGGGAAGGCTGAGGGGTGTGATCCCACGATAGTTGGAACACACCCTCCGGTCCCCCTTCTTAAAGAGAGGAACCACCACCCCGGTCTGCCAATCCAGAGGTACCGCCCCCGATGTCCACGCGATGCTGCAAAGTCTTGTCAACCAAGACAGCCCCACAGCATCCAGAGCCTTAAGGAACTCCGGGCGGATCTCGTCCACCCCTGGGGCCTTGCCACCGAGGAGCTTTTTAACTACCTCAGCGACCTCAGCCCCAGAAATAGGAGAGTCCACCACAGATTCCCCAGGCACTGCTTCCTCATAGGAAGACGTGTTGGTGGGATTGAGGAGGTCTTCGAAGTATTCCTTCCACCTATCCACAACATCCGCAGTTGAGGTCAGCAGAACACCATCCGCACCATACACGGTGTTGATAGTGCACTGCTTCCCTTTCCTGAGGCGGCGGACGGTGGTCCAGAATCGCTTCGAAGCCGTCCGGAAGTCGTTTTCCATGACTTCCCCGAACTCCTACCATGTCCGAGTTTTTGCCTCCGCGACCGTGAAGCTGAACACCGCTTGGCCTGTCGGTACCTGTCCACTGCCTCCGGAGTCCTATGAGCCAAAATGACCCGATAGGACTCCTTCTTCAGCTTGACGGCATCCCTCACCGCTGGTGTCCACCAAGGGGTTTTAGGATTGCCGCCCCGACAGGCACCAACTACCTTGCGGCCACAGCTCCGATCTGCCTCCTCGACAATAGAGGTGCGGAACATGGTCCACTCGGACTCAATGTCCAGCACCTCCCTCGTGACATGTTCGAAGTTCTTCCGGAGGTGGGAATTGAAACTTTGTCTGACAGGAGACTCTGCCAGACGTTCTCAGCAGACCCTCACAATGCGTTTGGGCCTCCCAGGTCTGTCCGGCATCCTCCCCCACCATCGCAACCAACTCACCACCAGGTGGTGATCAGTAGAAAGCTCCGCCCCTCTCTTCACCCGAGTGTCCAAAACATAAGGCCGCAAATCCGATGACACAACTACAAAGTCGATCATGGAACTGCGGCCTAGGGTGTCCTGGTGCCAAGTGCACATATGGACACCCTTATGTTTGAACATGGTGTTTGTTATGGACAAACTGTGACGAGCACAAAAGTCCAATAACAAAACACCACTCGGGTTCAGATCCGGGCGGCCATTCTTCCCAATCACGCCTCTCCAGGTTTCACTATCGTTGCCAACATGAGCGTTGAAGTCTCCCAGTAGGACAAGGGAAACACCCGGGGGTGCACTTTCTAGTACTCCCTCGAGTGTTCCCAAAAAGGGTGGGTACTCTGAACTGCTGTTTGTTGCATAAGCACAAACAACAGTCAGGACCCGTCCCCCCACCCGAAGGCGGAGGGAGGCTACCCTTTCGTCCACCGGGTTGAACTCCAACGTACAGGCTTTGAGCCGGGGAGAAACAAGAATTGCCACCCCAGCCCGTCGCCTCTCACTGCCGGCAACGCCAGAGTGGAAGAGGGTCCAATCCCTCTCGAGAGAAGTGGTTCCAGAGCCCTTGCTGTGCGTCGAAGTGAGTCCGACTATATCCAGCCGGAATTTCTCGACTTCGCGTAATAGCTCAGGCTCTTTCTCCCCCAGTGAGGTGACGTTCCACGTCTCAAGAGCTAGCTTCTGTAGCCGAGGATCGGTCCGCCAAGTGCCCTGCCTTCGGCTGCCGGCCAGCTCACATTGCACCCGACCTCTATGGCCCCTGCTATGGGTGGTGAGCCCATTGGAGGGGTGACCCACGTTGCCTCTTCGGGCTGTGCCCGGCCGGGCCCCATGGGAACAAGCCCGGCCACCAGGCGCTCGCCATCGTGCCCCACCTCCGGGCCTGGCTCCAGAGGGGGGCCCCGGTGACCCGCGAGGGAAATCTGGGTCCATGCTTTTTCTTCTTCATAGAGGTCTTCGAGCTGCTCTTTGTCTGATCCCTCACCTAGAATATATACACACACATACATACAGTGTGTGTGTATATATATACAATATATATATGTATGAGCGGGCGAGCACTAATCAGAGACAGGTGAACACAATAAGTAACCATGGCGACAAAAAAAGGGAGTGAAAAAACAGGAAGCAATGTAATCTTAAACAAAACCGAACATAACTAAAAAACATATGTATATATATATATATACGGCGTGGCGCAGTGGGAGAGTGGCCGTGCGCAACCCGAGGGTCCCTGGTTCAAATCTCACCTAGTACCAACCTCGTCACGTCCGTTGTGTCCTGAGCAAGACACTTCACCCTTGCTCCTGATGGGTGCTGGTTGGCGCCTTGCATGGCAGCTCCCTCCATCAGTGTGTGAATGTGTGTGTGAATGGGTAAATGTGGAAGTAGTGTCAAAGCGCTTTGAGTACTTTGAAGGTAGAAAAGCGCTATACAAGTACAACCCATTTATATATATATATATATGTGTGTATATATATATATATGTGTATATATATTGTATGTGAATATACATATATATATATGTATATATATATATATATATATATATATATATATATATATATATATATACTAAGCAACCATGGTGACAGAACAAACAGTAACTAAGGAAGTCAAACACTAACAGAATATGTATGTATATATATATATATATATATATATATATATTGTGTGTATATATATATGTGTATATATATATATATATATATATATATATATATATATATATATCTCCTGATGATTGAGGGAACCCCTCATGAAACAGTTCTGTAGAGATGAAATAGTCTTGTGATTTTTCCCACACAAATATATATATATATATATATATATATATATATATATATATATATATATATATATATATATATATATATATATACATATAATATAGTAACGGGCACATTCATAACAACATATAATATTTACGTATTTTGATTAATTTAAGCATTTGGTGGCACATTAATTTCACAAATTTATCACGTTTGCTTTTTCCTTCCACAAAATCACTGATGATCACTCACTGCAGATATCATGAGTCAACAAACATAATAAAACATCACTTACTGTACAATGTCTGCTTTCACTGGAATGTCGACTGTTAAGATGTTGATATATTTCCATTTAGATGAAGAATGACTAATAATCTTTGCGAAGAAAAAAGACAGGTGAAACCATGGGTCTTTCCGGGTCTTTTTTCGCCATTCCAGTCAAAGGTCTAAATTGTCCGTCAAATTTTACCAACTTCTCAGTTTATGTCCACATCATTTTACTATCCAGGTGAGAGGCATGATTTATAATCTAGGATACACTTTCCAGAGTTTAGGGGCGAGAAAGCAGCTCAGCTGATGATATCAATACAGCAACATGAGGACGTTACTGTAATGCTTGGCTCGCATGGTGATGCGGTTTCGTTCTTTCGAAGATGCAGTCGGGTTCGGACACAGCGTGGAGGTAAGAACTACTGATTTATTAATAAATAAAACAGACTAAGAAACAGAAAAACCTACACTAGGCACAAAAGGCAAAACAAAAACTACTAGCATGGGAGCAAGAGGAAAACAAAAGCATAGCGCGAAAGCTAGCAAGTGAAAACATGGGAATCAGAGTCGTTACTGTTGCGAAACACAAACTAGGTGTAACACCAACAGCGTGAAGCACTAACTAGGAAGCGAGAGAAAATTAACAAAAAAGGCAGGCTTAAATACAGGCAGTGATTAACAAAAACAGGTGGGCGTCAAAAGCAAGGGGCAGGCGAAACTACTAAGCAAACATGGTGACCGAACAAACAGGAACTAAGGAAGTCAAACACTAACAAAACGGAACAAAACCAGAATATGATATGATCCGGGCAGCGGATCATAACAGTTACCTCTCTTTAATCAATGCACCGCTAAATATAGGTCCTCAACATCAGCAAAATGACAGTATTTAGTATGGTTTGACTGATTTCATTTAAACCACACTTAAATAGGGAGTTATTATATAGCACTATTATATTGTATTTGTATGTTTATTTTATTGGGTTTAGTGGTTTATCTGGATATACTCCAGACGTATTAATCTACTTTCAAAAAGTCAATAACCTAATTAAAGGCCTACTGAAACCCACTACTACCAACCACGCAGTCTGATAGTTTGTATATCAATGATGAAATATTAACATTGCAACCATCCCAATACGTCCGGTTTAGTTTACTAAATTGCAATTTTTTGTCGAAAACGTCGCGGAATGATGACGCGTGCGCGTGACGTCACGGACTGTCAGGAAATATTAGCGCAGCACCACTTACGGCTAAAAGTCGTCTCTTTTCATCGCGCAATTACACAGTATTCTCGACATCTGTGTTGCTGAATCTTTTTCAATTTTTTTCAATTAATAATGGAGACGTTAAAGTAGAAAGATGGAGTTGGGAAGCTTTAGTATTTAGCCACACAAACACACGGTGATTCCTTGTTTAAAATTCCCGGGGGTGAAACTTTACTATGGATCAGAGCGGTCAAGCGAACATGGTTCCCAACCACATGTCAACCGGCAGGTTTCAGTGACAAAATTGTGTTAAAAAGTCGCCTCTTACCGGAGATCTGTGGAGTTTGCGCCGTCCTTGTATCTGCCGTGACTTCCCTCAGACACTGGCCTCAAGACACCTGTGGACACACCCCTCCGACTATCAAGTGCTGTTTAATCTCACTAAAACACTAGCAACAAAATAGAAAGATAAGGGATTTCACAGAATTATCCTAGTAAATGTGTCTAAAAACATCTGAATCCGTCCCAATGCAATCGCCTGCGACAGTGTGTTTAGTAGAATTGTGTATGGTGGCCCAGAATGTGGTGTGACACCCCTGCTTTAACAGTAGCTTCATGTTGCTGGTCACATCTCATGTGTCTGGACTATCTCACCTGCTGACGTCACGCGTCATTCAACAGTCAACGCCTTTTTCAGGAACACACTGAAAGTCACTATGCACTCTGATCTCATGAAACCTTTCTTAACTGCACCACTGGATAATTAACGGATTACATTTATTAAGGAATAATTCCATTCGTAGTTCTATTACTTCTTTGGCCAAGTAACGAGTAACCTTAACTAATTTTAACTAAGTATTTTTCCCAACATAGAGTGTCAATAAACAATAATAATTTAATGGAAGTGAAAGTGAAAGTAAAATCAGGGCTTTTACAATAAACTGACAGATTCTTTCTTATTTTTTTTTAGAACCGGTCTTGTTAAATAATCTGCTATATTCTATTTTAAGCAACTAAGGCTTGGTGACAGTGAGATGATTGAAACCCTGCCCTGACATGCAGGGTTCCTCCGTGTGCTTACATTTAAAGTCTACTAATCCTTTAAGCCAATAAAATACAGGACACAAAAGGGCAGTAAGACGGGAGACAAAACTCAAAGAGGATTCTTCAAGTTGTCTCGGGAAACATCTCAGTCATCCATTGACTGAAGCACATTATTTTGCCATAAGAAAATGTCTCAATTTAATTTGTCAATTTTAAATGACTCTAATAAACTGTTCTTGCGAGACGTCTTCTGTCAATGCTTCTAATCGAAATTCAAACCATAGTATTGATTGATTGATTGGTTGGTTGATTGATTGATTGATTGATTGAGAGGTTTATTGACATCTTAAAGAATTTAATCCATGTAATACTTTAAAAAGGCAAATGGATGTCACGAAAAGCCAAAAGGCTTGTTTCCATTGTGGTCCATCATATATTCATCACATTTGATACATTCAATAATTAAATATAGATCAATAAATCAATGTTTATTTATATAGCCCTAAATCACAAGTGTCTCAAAGGGCTGCACAAACCACAACGACATCCTCGGTAGAGCCCACATAAAGCCAAGGAAAAACTCACCCCAGTGAGACGTCGACAATGATGACTATGAGAAAAATTGGAGAGGACCGCATATGTGGGCAAACCCCCCCCACTCCTAGGGGACGGAAAGCAATGGAGGTCGAGTGGATCTAACATGATATTATGAAAGTCCAATCCATAGTGGATCTAACATAACCGTGAGAATCCAGACCAAAGTGGATCCGATATAGTAGCGAGAGTCCCGTCCAAAGTGGAGCCAGCAGGAAACCATCCCAAGCGGAGGCGGATCAGCAGCGCAGAGATGTCCCCAACCGATACACAGGCAAGCGGTCCATCCTGGGTCCTGACTCTGGACAGCCAGTACTTCATCCATGGCCACCGGACCGGACCCTCTCCACAAGGGAGGGGGGACATAGGAGAAAAAGAAAAGAAACGGCAGATCAACTGGTCTGAAAAGGGAGTCTATTTAAAGGCTAGAGTATACAAATTAGTTTTAAGATGAGACTTAAATGCTTCTACTGAGGTAGCATCTCAAACTTTTACTGGGAGGGCATTCAAGAGTACTGGAGCCCGAATAGAAACCTCTCTATAGCCCGCAGACTTTTTTTGGGCTCTGGGAATCACTAATAAGCCGGAGTCCTTTGAACGCAGATTTCTTGTCGGGACATATGGTATAAAACAATCGGCAAGATAGGCTGGAGCTAGACCGTGTAGTATTTTATGCGTTAGTAGTACAACCTTTAAAGTCACATCTTAAGTGCACAGGAAACCAGTGCAGGTGAGCCAGTACAGGCGTAATATGATCAAACTTTCTTGTTTTTGTCAAAAGTCTAGCAGCCGCATTTTGTACCAACTGTAATCGTTTAATGCTAGACATGGGGAGACCCGAAAATAATACGTTACAGTACTCGAGGCGAGACATAACAAACACATGGATAATGATCTCAGCGTCATTAGTGGACAAAATGGAGCAAATTTTTGCGATATGACGGAGATGAAAGAAAGACGTTTTAGTAACGCTTTTAATGTGTGACTCAAATGAGAGAGTTGGGTCGAAGATAATACCCAGATTCTTTACCGAGTTGCCTTGTTTAATTGTTTGGTTGTCAAATGTTAAAGTTGTATTATTGAATAGAGGTGGGTGTCTAGCAGGACCAATAATCAGCATTTCTGTTTTTTTTTTACGTTGAGTTGCAAAAAGTTGGCGGACATCCCATTGTTTAATTTCATTAAGACATGCCTCCAGCTGACTACAATCCGGCGTGTTGGTCAGCTTTAGGGGCATGTAGAGTTGGGTGTCATCAGCATAACAGTGAAAGCTAACACGGTATTTGCGTATGATGTCACCTAGCGGCAGCATGTAGATGCTGAAGACTGCAGGGCCAAGGACCGAACCCTGGGGAACTCCACACGTTACCTTAACGTAGTCCGAGGTCACATTGTTATGGGAGACGCACTGCATCCTGTCAGTAAGATAAGAGTTAAACCAAGACAAGGCTAAGTCTGACATACCAATTCGTGTTTTGATACGTTCTAAGAAAATATCATGATCCACGGTATCGAAAGCAGCGCTAAATTCGAGGAGCAGCAACATAGATGACGCATCAGAATCCATCGTTAGCAATAGATCATTAGTCATTTTTGCGAGGGCTGTCTCCGTAGAGTGATTTGCCCTGAAACCGGATTGAAAGATTTCACATAGATTGTTAGACGCTAAGTGTTCATTTAACTGCTCTGCAACAATTTTTTCGAGGATTTTTAAAATAAAGGGAAGGTGAGACACCGGTCGGTAGTTTCCCATGAGGTCAGGATCGAGGTTAGGTCTTTTAAGAAGAGGATAATAACCGCTTTTTTGAATGCTAGGGGAACAGTGCCCGAGGAAAGTGATCAGTTTATAATATTTAGCACTGATGGACCTAATAATACAAAGAGCTCCTTGATCAGTTTCCCAGGAAGAGGGTCAAGTAAACATGTTGTTTGTTTTATTCCATTTACACGTAACAATTCCTCTTATGTTATTTCCTCAAAACGAGAGAAACTATTTTGGAGGGCAGTATCCGCCGTATATACAATCGTATCAGTGTTAATAGAACCCAGTTGTAGCTGGGACGCATTGTCTTTAATCTCCTTTCTAATGACTTCAATTTTCTTACTAAAGAATTGCATAAAGTCATCAGCTGAGTGGGTGGAGCTACTGGAAGGGGTCCCTTGTTGGGTTAGCGATGCTACCGTACTAAACAAAAATTTAGGATCGTTTTTATTACGGTGGATGAGATTTGAGTAATATTTAGCTTTAGCTAAGGCATGGGTGTCAAACTCTGGCCCGTGGGCCAAATTTGGCCCGCCTTGTAATTTAATTTGGCCCTTGAGGCAATAATAAACTAACATTAGAGCTGGCCCGCCAGTATTATACAGTGGCGGTGCCGCTGTATCACCGCATTCAACGCTAATTCTCATACTTGCCAACCCTCCCGATTTTTGCAGGAGAATACAATATTGGGGGCGTGCCTTAAAGATACTGCTTTTAACATCCTCTACAACATGGGTGTCAAACTCTGGCCCGCGGGCCAAATCTGGCCCTTGAGGCAATTGCCAAATTGAGGCAAGGGCCAAATTTGGCCTTTGAGGCAATGTCAAATTAACATTAGAGCTGGCCCGCCGCTGTAACACCGCATTCACCGCTAATACTCTTACTTGCCAACCCTCCCAATTTTCCCGGAAGACTTCCAAAGTACAGTGCCCCTCCCAAATTTCATCCCGGACAACAATATTGGGGTTGGGCCTTAAAGGCATTGCCTTTGGCGTTCTCTACAACCTGTCGCCATATCCACTTTTCCTCCATACAAACAGCGTGCCGTCCCTGTCACATAATATATGCGGCTTATACACTCACTCAAGTGAATGCAATTCATACTTGGTCAACAGCCATACGGGTCACACTGAGGGTGGCCGTATAAACAACTTTAACACTGTTACAAATATGCGCCACACTGTGAACCCACACCAAACAAGAATGACAAACACATTTCGGGAGAACATCTGCACCGTAATACAACATAAACACAACAGAACAAATACCCAGAAACCCTTGCAGCACTAACTTTTCCAGGAAGCTACAATATACAACCCCCGCTATCACCAAACCACGTCCACCTCAACCCCGCTGCCGAAAAGAGGCATTCAATTTTTATTTAAATTTTGATATGCCATTAATATTTTTTGATTATTATTATTATTTGAAACTCGATTGTGCATGTCACAATAAAGTTATACAAGCCTTGCTTGTTCAATATTCAATGCAAAACTTGTTTTGGTCCCTATTAAAAGGTTAATTTGTTCAACCTCGGCCTGCGGCTTTGTTCGGTTTTGAATTTTGGCCCACCGTGTATTTGAATTTGACACCCCTGCTCTACAACCTGTCATCACGTCCGCTTTTCCTCCATACGAACAGCGTGCCGGCCCAGTCACGTAATATACGCGGCTTCTACACACACACACACAAGTGAATGCAAGGCATACTTGGTCAACAGCCATACAGGTCACACTGAGGGTGGCCGTACAAACAACTTTAACACTGTTACACCACACTGTGAACCCACACCAAACAAGAATGACAAACACATTTCGGGGGAACATCCGCACCGTGACACAACATAAACACAACAGAACAAATACCCAGAACCACTTGCAGCATTAACTCTTCCGGGACGCTACAATATACACCCCCGCTACCAACAAAACTCAAATTTGGATGTCACTATAAAGTTATATAAGCCTTGCTTGTCCAATATTTAATGCAAAACTTGTTTGGGTCCCTATTAAAAGGTTAAGTTGTTTTACTTTGGCCCTCGACTTAGTTCAGTTTAGAATTTTGGCCCACTCTGTATTTGAGTTTGACACCCCTGAGCTAAGGTAAGCATGCGTTTATAAGTTATTAAACTATCAATCCATGCTTGATGGTGCACCTCAAGTTTAGTCGTGCGCCATTTGCGTTCCAGGTTTCTACATAATAATTTCTGAGCTCTAGTTTCTTCTGTAAACCACGGGGTACGCTTTTTTGGAGCCTTTTTTAACTGTGGCGGTGCTATGTTATCAATGGTTTCGCGCAGGGCGTTGTTAAAGTTGTTAGTGAGGTTATCAATAGAGTCCACATACTTTGGGAATGGTGCCATTACCGAGGGCAGTAGGTCAGCAAGAGTTGTCGTTGTGGCCGTATTAATGTTGCGGCTGCTATAGCAGTTATTATTATTATTAGTTTGACGAACATGCGTCTGAACCTCGAATTTTATAAGGTAATGATCGGACAATACTTTAGTATACGGGAGTATCGTAACTTTGGAAACGGTGATACCCCTGACAAGCACTAGGTCTATTGTATTACTGTTGCGATGCGTGGGTTCATTTATTATTTGTGTAAGACCACAGCTATCAATTATAGTCTGGAGCGCTACGCACGGTGGGTCCGATGGGGTATTCATATGGATATTGAAGTCCCCCATTATGATTATATTATCGGCGTGCGTCACTAGATCACTAATAAAGTCCGAATCGGGCCCTGGGGGGCGGTAGATAACGGCCAGGCACAAAGGCAGCGGTGTGACGGACCTCATAGTAAGCACCTCAAACGATTTCTATTTATTATTTTTGTTAGGACTAAGGTTAAAGTTTTCGTTGTATATTAGTGCGATCCCCCACCCCTTTTAAGGGGACGGGCAATATGCGCATGTGTAAAGTTAGGAGGACATGCCTCATTTAGCGCAAAAAAGTCCTTTGGTTTAAGCCAGGTTTTGCTGAGACCGATGACATTAAGATTGTTGTCTCTGATGATATCATTAACTAACAACGTTTTGGGAGACAGTGATCTTATGTTTAAAAAAACTATATTATAGGTAGCGGGCTGTTTTAGGGAATATTTGATCAAATTATCCGTAGTAGCAATATTAATAATGTTGTGTTTATTATGCCCAGTGCATTAAATGAACACTTAGCGTCATTCCAGAGTACTGGAGCCCGAACGGAAAACGCTCTATAGCCCGCAGACTTTTTTTGGGCTTTGGGAATCACTAATAAGCCGGAGTCCTTTGAACGCAGATTTCTTGCCGGGACATATGGTACAATACAATCGGCAAGATAGGATGGAGCTAGACCGTGTAGTATTTTATACGTAAGTAGTAAAACCTTAAAGTCACATCTTAAGTGCACAGGAAGCCAGTGCAGGTGAGCCAGTACAGGCGTAATGTGATCAAACTTTCTTGTTCTTGTCAAAAGTCTAGCAGCCGCATTTTGTACCAGCTGTAATCTTTTAATGCTAGACATGGGGAGACCCGAAAATAATACGTTACAGTAGTCGAGGCGAGACGTAACAAACGCATGGATAATGATCTCAGCGTCTTTAGTGGACAGAATGGAGCGAATTTTAGCGATATTACGGAGATGAAAGAAGGCCGTTTTAGTAACGCTTTTAATGTGTGCCTCAAAGGAGAGAGTTGGGTCGAAGATAATACCCAGATTCTTTACCGTGTCGCCTTGTTTAATTGTTTGGTTGTCAAATGTTAGAGTTGTATTATTAAATAGAGTTCGGTGTCCAGCAGGACCGATAATCAGCATTTCCGTTTTTTTGGCGTTGAGTTGCAAAAAGTTAGCGGACATCCATTGTTTAATTTCATTAAGACACGCCTCCAGCTGACTACAATCCGGCGTGTTGGTCAGCTTTAGGGGCATGTAGAGTTGGGTGTCATCAGCATAACAGTGAAAGCTAACACCGTATTTGCGTATGATGTCACCTAGCGGCAGCATGTAGATGCTGAAGAGTGCAGGGCCAAGGACCGAACCCTGGGGAACTCCACACGTTACCTTAACGTAGTCCGAGGTCACATTGTTATGGGAGACACACTGCATCCTATCAGTAAGATAAGAGTTAAACCAAGACAGGGCTAAGTCTGACATACCGATTCGTGTTTTGATACGTTCTAATAAAATATTATGATCGACGGTATCGAAAGCAGCGCTAAGATCGAGGAGCAACAACATAGATGACGCATCAGAATCCATCGTTAGCAATAGATCATTAGTCATTTTTGCGAGGGCTGTCTCCGTCGATTTGTAACCGGATTGAAAGGTTTCACATAGCCCTCCCGGTAACAGTTCGAGATGCCACCTCAGTAGAAGCATTTAAGTCTCACCTTAAAACTCATTTGTATACTGTAGCCTTTAAATAGACTCCCTTTTTAGACCAGTTGATCTGCTGTTTCTTTTCTTTTTCTTCTATGTCCCACTCTCCCTTGTGGAAGGGGTCCGGTCCGATCCGGTGGCCATGTACTGCTTGCCTGTGTATCGGCTGGGGACATCTCTGCGCTGCTGATCCGCCTCCGCTTGGGATGGTTTCCTGGTGGCTCCGCTGTGAACGTGGCTCCGCTGTGAACGGGACTCTCTCTGCTGAGTTGGACCCGCTTTGGACTGGACTCTTGCGACTGTGTTGGATCCATTGTGGATTGAACTTTCACAGTATCATGTTAGACCCGCTCGACATCCATTGCTTTCCTCCTCTTTAAGGTTCTCATAGTCATTATTGTCACCGACGTCCCACTGGGTGTGAGTTTTCCTTGCCCTTATGTGGGCCTACCGAGGATGTCGTGGTGGTTTGTGCAGCCCTTTGAGACACTAGTGATTTAGGGCTATATAAGTAAACATTGATTGATTGATTGATTGATAGTATAATTACGACCATATCTAGGAATTGATACGACGGGAATTTTCCGATTGTTTGTTTGTTGCCTTGTATCGATATCCGTTGATATCAGTACCGGAAATGATGTGCTGGGCAGTATCGGCATATCAGACGTCAGGAAATACAAGCATCCCTGCTTGTCTCTCTGAACACAATTTCCCCTCACCTGTTGCTGATTGGCAGCCTGGCCACACTTATTGTCAATCAGCTGGCTGCTATTTATGCCTGCCTCGCCCTCCAGTCAGAGTTTGATGATTGTCTCCGGTTTCCTGGTTCCTGGCTCTCGTTTTCCCTGCATTTCCTTTTTAGAATAGAATAGAATGGACTTTATTGTCATTATATTTGCATATATGTCGAGCATATATGATGCTCGACATCCATTGCTTTCAGTCCCCTAGAGGGGGGTGGGGGGTATCATGTTAGACCCGCTCGACATCCATTGCTTTCGTCCTCTACAAGGTTTCTCATAGTCATCATTGTCACTAGCGTCCCACTGCGTGTGAGTTTTCCTTGCCCTTATGTGGGTTCTTCCGAGGATGTCGTAGTCATAGTGGTTTGTACAGTCCTTTGAGACATTTCTGATTTAGGGCTATATGAATAAACATTGATTGATTGATTGATTGATTGATATAACGAGATTAAAGAGTCTAACTTAAGGTGCGGTAGTGGGAACAAATATGGGGTGAAATAAATAACACAAGAGGTAGTAATAAAGGGAAAAAACTAACAATTGAAATAAACAGACTACTATCCAATAAAAATAATAAGCAATCCTGTACAATATACAAAACATGACATCAAAGTCATGTTTTCCTGCGCTACGCTTGCCATCCCTGCATCTTGGGGTTCAGCACCCAAAGTTCCTGACACACGCCGACAAACACGGCCACGAGCCCGGCAGCTGGCTGGCAACGCCGACAAACACGGCCACGAGCCCGGCAGTTGGCGGAAGGTGAACACTGCGTCATGCCACGCGACACACCCAGTTGCTAAAAGGCAGTGTGCGGGGACTAGACCCAGCTGATGGGCATCCGGAGAGGGTGGGCGGACCAACCTTTTCAAATAAAGAGGACATTTAAAGCATCGGTGTGCTTGTCTCAGAACCTTCAAATTGCAGACTCAGACCTCTTTCTCCCCGTGACCATGTCAAAGTTAAGCAAGACCAACCCTCAGCTGCACATTAGAAAGTGCTACAGAAGTGTGCACTCATCCATGATTTGGATCATTTTTACCTTTAACACATTGCACTGATTGTACACAAACAATATCATTAGGTATCATAATCATGATATAAAAACAATGTGATTCTTGTTAACTGTAAAGCCGCATGATGAAGTGTCCTTAGCTGGAGGTGCTTTATAGTTCCAAAGCTTGCTGTCATGTGTTTATTTCGTGTGAACGTTCGATTGCCTGAGAGACATTTTAACTGAATCACAAACAGGGCATTCATTGAAAAGTTCCTCGTCAAACTTAACTCTTGTGACTTGCTCCCTTCATATAGTGATGACAAAGTCTCTTTTATGTATTGAACCAACAAACTAAGTCGGGTATCGGAAGAAAATGCATTTTTTTTTCTTCTCTCTCGGTGTCTTTGCTTCTGTCACTGCATTGTGCGTCTCTGGGGTCCGTACCAGCCAGAGGCTTCTAATTCCTGAAGTGAAATCCTCTTAGGATCTATTTCCGTTAAGTCCATCGCGTCTTTTTTAAAATCTCCCTTAGACCCTGCTCATTGGCTGGAGAGCACCTACGCATGCATGCAAAAACACACACCAGCAGATAACTTTGTGAAGAGATCGAGCGCGCACGACCTCAAGATACCATTGTGAAAGGTAGGAACATTTTTACTTTCTTGGTCAACCTCATGACGCAAGTCTTATAATTCATCTTTGATTCTCATTAAATGTACTGACTTTGACTCAATTTTTAACATTTAAAGTCTTAAAGTATTAGTCGGAAGGATTCAAGGAACTCATATTCCGTGTAAGATTATTTTTTGCACAAAAATGTACAAACAAAGAGCGGTTGAGTTTCTGCTACAGAGTCATATGTCCACCAAGCTGAACGCTCACTTGATACCATCAGCAGACTCAAAGATGCATATCAGTCTTTTTTTTAACATGCACTGCAGGAAATGAAACAACAAAACATTCATACCGGATTCAGGCCGGAACTAATCGAGACAAGTTTGTGTGGAAATGGGAAGCAATTGTTCAAGTGCAAAACACCTAAAAACCTGCAGCATATCTGTGAAATTCAAATATGGCCTGAAGTGGATGTTTGTTTTTGGTCTATTCAATGAAACACAGAAGTCCACTGAAATAACGAGTTAATTCATGCGATTCATCACAAAAAATGCTTTGTCCGAAAAAGGAGTAGAAAGAAGCGCAGCTTGTTTAGTCACATTTGTTTGTGTTGTGTCATGTTTTAGGGATGTCAGTTTAAAGAGATAACTCGTGCGATTAATCACAGAAAATAATTCCATTAATTATGTACAGACACAGATTAATCGAACAATTATGCGCTTTGGTTACTTGAACAGTACGTGTTGTACGCTCAGTGGTCAGGTCAGCGTATGCGTCAGTGCAAAGATGAGTGAGGGGACTCCAATTGGTGTGCTCACTGGCAAATGTCACTTCAACATACATCCCGATGGAACTTTAATTTTCTTGAATTGCCGCAGGGCATATAGTATGCGCCTGTCTTGAATTACTGCTGGGTCAAACTCGCTTCGCAAAATAATCAGCGCATGCTTAGTATTACCGCCTCGTCAAACTCGTGACGTCACGAGTGACACTTCCCCTGTCATCATTTTCAAAATGGAGGAGGCTGATTTCAATACCGGTAATTTGAAATCGCATAAAGGGAAGAAGATTAAGAGGTATTCAGTAGGATTTAAGGTCCAAGCTTAAATCACACTCAAATTTTTACTGCATGCCTTTGGTAAGTGCCGGAGTGAGAAGAGGTTTTAAAATAATTAGCGCATGCTTAATTTTACCGCATGCCTTTGGTAAGCGCAGGAGTGAGAAGAGGTTTTAAATTGATTAGCGCCCCGGCGGCAATTCAAGGAAATTTGGTAATTCAAATTATCCATCCATCCATCCATTTTCTACCGCTTATTACCTTTCGGGGTCGCGGGGGGCGCTGGCGCTTATCTCAGCTACAATCGGGCAGAAGGCGGGGTACACCCTGGACAAGTCGCCACCTCATGGCAGTAATTCAAATTATGCAATTTTTAATCACTGCTATGTTGAAATTGTTAGTAATATTGATACTGTTGTTGATAATATTCTATTTTGTTTCACTACTTTTGGATTGTTCTGTGTCGTGTTTGTTTGTCCTCTCAATTGCTCTGTTTTTTTGTTGCTGGTCTGAGTGTTGCTGGGTCAGGTTTGGTTTTGGAATTGGATTGCATTGTTATGGTATTGCTGTGTATTGTTTTGTTGGATGAAATACATTTTCAGAATAAAATAAAGATATGCAAGCAAGTTATTTACTGATTTAAAAGTTTGATTAATCAGAATCAGAATCAGAAATCAGACATACTTTATTAATCCCCGAGGGGAAATTAAAATTTTCAGCACAATCCCATTCAAGATCAGACAAACATTACAGGGAGACAGAACAGGATCACTGACGGGTCTGCCAACTTAATCTGATGTAATCCAATAAATTGAAAGCACAACGTTATTTACGTCCTGTCTTTAATATGCAACGATTTAAAACATTTTGTATAATAAAGAATATCACAAATATGTGCAGTAGTAGAGTTGATAAGGAGGCATTTACAAATATATAAATACAGTACATAAGTAAACATTGTGAGGTGGCGACTTGTCCAGGGTGTACCCCGCCTTCCGCCCGATTGTAGCTGAGATAGGTGCCAGCGCCCCCCGCAACCCCGAAAGGGAATAAGCGGTAGAAAATGGATGGATGGATGGATGGTAATAGATGCGAATGTGAAATAACACCTTAATATGCAGGGGTACGCCACCCGTCGATCACGATCAACCAGTCGATTGTTGGGAACCTAACGGTTGATTGCGAAAATATTAGGGGGAAAAAAGTATTAATAGGACATTGGTGACACCCCCACCTGAAGAATGACCAACTGACCTGATTGATTGACACTTAGCATCACTAAGAATAATAACCTGATAAAACAATTGAAGGATCTTAATCACACTTTAATTTTGGATTACCGTATTTCCTTGAATTGCCGCAGGGAAGAAGATTAAGAGCTAATCAGTAGGATTTAAGTTCCAAGCTTACATCACACATTTAAATTTTTACTGCATGCCTTTGGTAAGTGCCGGAGTGAGAAGAGGTTTTAAAATAATTAGTGCATGCTTACTTTTACCGCATGCCTTTGGTAAGCGCAGGAGTGAGAAGAGGTTTTAAATTAATTAGAGCTGCGGCGGCAATTCAAGGAAATACGGTAAGCATGATTGGCAAATTTAACTTAAATAAATGACATGCAGCACGGTGATACAGGGGTTAGTGCATGTGCCTCACAATACGAAGGACCTGAGTAGTTCTGAGTTCAATCCAGGGCTAGCGATCTTTCTGTGTGGGGTTTGCATGTTCTCCCCGTGACTGCCTGGGTTCCCTCCCACCTCCAAAGACATGCACCTGGGGATAGGTTGATTGGCAACACTAAATTGGCCCTAGTGTGTGAATGTGAGTGTGAATGTTGTCTGTCTATCTGTGTTGGCCCTGGGATGAGGTGGCAACTTGTCCAGAGTGTAAATCGCCTTCCGCCCAAATGCAGCTGAGATAGGCTCCATCACCCCCCGCGACCCCAAAAGGGAAAAGCGGTAGAAAATGGATGTATGGATGTATAAATGAAATGCGTTCAAGTAAAAGTGTCAGGACCCGTCATCTTAGGCCTGACATGTTCTCGTGTGTGTACTTATTTTCTGTATATGTTTCCTGTCCCGTGTTTTTATGTCTTATTTCCTGTCTGGGTTCACCACTCTGGTCTGAGCGCTGTTTCTCTCACCTGTCCCTGATTGGCTACCTGAACACACCTGTTCATGGTTGCCAGTCAGGCTCCCTTAGAAATTAGCCTGCCCTTTCAGCCAGGGCTGGAAGATTGCTGATTGCTAGATTGCTGAAGATTGCCTTCTTTAGTGTGCTTATCCCATGTCGTTAGAAGTAAAATTTTTATCTTACCTGCAAGTCGTCCTCCTGTCTCCTACATCTTGGTCTCAAAACTGCTCCAGCCATGTTTGAGCGTTACAGAAACATACAAAAAAAATGTTTTTCCTACCCTGCGATGAGGTGGCGACTTGTCCAGGGTGTACTCCGCCTTCCGCCCGAATGCAGCTGAGATAGGCGCCAGCGACCCCCCACGTCCCCAAAAGGGACAAGTGGTAGGAAATGGATGGATGGATGTTTCTCTTACCATCCTACTATCATTACGTTTGTATGTCTACAAATTTAAATTATGCAAAGTAGTGATAACCTGGTTAATCAAAATTCAAAAGTGTGATTAACTTGAATAAAGATGTTATCATTTGACAGAACTATCTATAATATATACATATTCATAAGTTCATTATACAAAGCCAATATACAATATTTAAGTTAATTTTACACTTTTACTTCTTGTTCTAGTATCATTCACTATGTTATTTCACATTCGGCAGTCAAAATAAAACCATGTTTATTAATGTATTGATATGACCTTAAATGCTTTGTATTAACTCTACTGTTACACATCATTAAAAAAAATTCTAAATTGTTTGATGTTGAATACAGACTTTTTTTTTTTTCACTTTTGGATTGTATTCAATCACAGTAAATTACTAGCTTGCGTAATATAAATTAAGTTTACAAAAATATCCCAATACTTAGACACAAACAATTTTTGATTGTCAGAATTACATACACAAACATTTAAAAAAAAAAAACGTTTGACTAAATATATGTAATTTTTTGCTCAAAATTTGCTAAAAGTTTTAGCCAGTCTAGTCATGATGTATTTTGAAGTGAGATTTGCCAATGAGCACACCAGTCAGAGTTAAAGTAAAGAAGCGTGTGCGGTCAAAATGGGGTCATTACTCTGTTTTGTGATTAATCAAATGTTAGGTCGTTTAATTTTACCAGCCCTAAAAAGAAAGGGTAACTGCTGCGATAACGAGAAATAGTAGGATTCAATAAGTTTTAATTCTCCCTGCTCCTTTTCAAACATGTGGAACTGTGTGACTAGGGTATTTGTGATGCAGTGACGTGCAGTGAGGTTCATGGCTGGTGAGGCACTGACTTCATCACAATCAAATTTACAAACATATAAACCCTAAAGAGTATGTTATTCACCATTTGATTGGCAGCAGTTAACGGGCTATGTTTAAAAGCTCATACCAGCATTCATTAAACATACAAACTGTAGCACACAAAAAAGCACATTTAATAAAAAAAAACGTTATTATGGTCTTACATTTACTTATAAATGAAGTCCATGCGCTGCTCCTTTTGAACAAAAGCATCGATAACGTGTTTATAGAAGTCTTCCTTATCTTTCTTCAGTTTTAAAAGTCTCTCTGTCTCGATGGAGATCACTGTCTGAAGCAAACCTTTTAGCTCCAGCGTTGGTCTTCCTTTAATTATTACCTCCTGCTTCGATTGAAAGTCCAATTTAGAAAACTGTTTTATTTTAGATATGTTATCCTCCATGTTAAAAGTCCAGGGGAGAGGAAAAAATAAACGATCGCTGCCGTTGCACTTGACTTGCTAACTGTAGCTTGTTGTCACTTATTCTGCAGCCGAGTAATTGCAAGAATGATCCCTGGGATCACTAGCGCCCTCTATCACCATGAGGCGGGAGAACAGGTTCCTCACACAGTGCGTCTTCGCAGCCGTTTTATGATTGCTCAGCACAAGAAATACGTTACACACAAAATAAACTGTACATTATATACCTCAGCTAACTAAACTATGGAAATGTATAATATAATTAATATAGCAATACGGTCTCACTGCACAGCAGTCAGCCGAGTCATTGCGCAATCCATGGTGAGGCTCAACTGGCTGCTGACTCACCGCAACTCTCTTCTCAGTATTTGAACAGCAAATGTGAAAATTCGGCGATTTTGAATAAAAATAATCTAAAACTGGTGAAGTTAAATGGAAAATAATTTTATAAAGTATAATCACTGGATACATACAACAATTTAATAATTTTTTTTATCTTTTTGCATTTCTTTTCTTTCCATGATGGCACGTGAGTTACTGCCTCACCTGCCTCCCCTGACTGCACATCACATTGTGATGTACTTCCATGTGACGTTGTATGCAGGGGCCGGCTCTTGGCATAAAGACTCATTGCTTTTAATGGCTCCAACCACTTGGTGGGCCTACATGATCAAAAGGCTGTGACCCCTTTCAAGTCCGTTTTGATGCACACTTAATATTTCTTTGTTGTTGTTTTTATTTATTTTGAATATTTATTGCCTAGTTGTTCAGTTACTGTCTTTGCAATGGCTAACAAAGTTACTAGGAGACCTGCTACAGTCCATTAATCCTCTTAGACCACATTAATTTGATTAAATCATGTGGATCTTTTTGTACACATCTGTCGGTATAAAATTAATTAGAGCTAACAAATGCTACTGGTCATCCACGCATTGTGTGTAAAAAAAAAAATATATATATATGTACAAAACCCAAAACCAGTGAAGTTGGCACGTCGTGTAAATCGTAAATTAAAGCAGAATACAATGATTTGCAAATCCTTTTCAACTTATATTTAATTGAATACACTGCAAAGACAAGTTATTTAATGTTCGAACTGAGAAACTTAATTTTTCTTTGCAAATAGTCATTAACGGTATAACTCGGTTGGTAGAGTGGCCGTGACAGCAACTGGAGGGTTCCTGGTTCGATCCCCGCTTCCACCATCCTCGTCACAGCCGTTGTGTCCTTGGGCAAGACACTTTACCCACTTGCTCCCAGTGCCACCCACACTTGTTTAAATGTAACTTAGATATTGGGTTTCACTATTTAAAAGCGCTTTGAGTCACTAGGGAAAAGCGCGATATAAATATAATTCACAAAAAACAACAACTTTGAATTTAATGGCAGCAACAGTGCTCAAAATATGGCACGGGGGCATTTTTACCACTGTGTTACATGGCCTTTCCTTTTAACAACACTCAGTAAATGTTTGGGAACTTAAGAGACCAATTTTTGAAGCTTTTCAGGTGAAATTCTTTCCCATTCTTGCTTGATGTACAGCTTAAGTTGTTCAACAGTCCGGGGTCTCTGTTATAGAATTATAAAATTATATTTAAATAGCGCTCTCTCTAGAGACTCAAAGGGCTTTATATAGTGAAATGAACCCACAATCTACATCTTCATGCTACATTCAAACCAGTGCGGGTGGCACTGGGAACAGGTGGGTCAAATGTTTTACCCAGAACACAACAGCAGAGACTAGGATAGCGGAAGCGGAAGCGGGGATCGAACATGAAACCCTCAATTTGCTGGCATGACTGTTCTACCAACCCAGCGACACTGCCCCTGTATATAAATAAAAGAGGTAGAAAATAGATGAATAGAGGGACAAACGGTATAAAATAGATGTGATACATGTGTGTATATTTATATATATATATATATATATATATATATATATATATATATATATATATATATATATATATACATATATATATATATATATATATATATATATATAATTTTTTTATTTTATTTATTTTTATATATATATATATATATGTTACATAATGTTACATGTATATGAGTGGTGGAAAACAATGAATTTTTTCAATCAGATTAATCACACTTGAATTTAGATTAATCGCAGGGAACTACTCACTAGTGTGTGTGTATATTTATATATATATATATATATATATATATATATATAATATGTGTGTATATATATATAAGTATGTATGTGTGTACATATATATATACTGTATGTATATATTTATATACATTGCCCCAAATGCAGTTTTACTGTGGCAATGCATTTTCTTTTAATGTGTTACGAATAGCTCTACATTTATCTGCTAAAAATAAATGACGTGTCACAGAGTACACCAGACGGAGTCTCGTCACTCATCTTGGCACTGATTATGCATTGACCTGATCACTGACCTTATAACAACCCACACCACCTATCATGTAACCATCCGAGGTTATGGTATTGTAGCAAGAGATTATTGTTATCAACTCCAATACCACATCATCTGGATTAAATTGACAGTTCTTTTGTATTACAGGTAACTAACCAGCGACATGTCAGACCCGATGATTGACTTGGAAGAAACAGCAACCCACACGGGTGAGTGAAAGTGTGTTAAAATCATGACAAGGCTGTCCTTTGTCACCGATTCTGTTCATAACTTTTATGGACAGAATCTCTAGGCGCAGTCAAGGCGTTGAGGGGTTCCGGTTTGGTGGCCGCGGGATTGGGTCTCTGCTTTTTGCAGATGATGTGGTCCTGATGGCTTCATCTGGCCGGGATCTTCAGCTCTCACTGGATCGGTTCGCAGCCGAGTGTGAAGCGACCGGAATGAGAATCAGCACCTCCAAGTCCGAGTCCATGGTTCTCGCCCGGAAAAGGGTGGAGTGCCATCTCCGGGTTGGGGAGGAGACCCTGCCCCAAGTGGAGGAGTTCAAGTACCTAGGAGTCTTGTTCACGAGTGGGGGAAGAGTGGATCGTGAGATCGACAGGCGGATCGGTGCAGCGTCTTCAGTAATGCGAACGTTGTATCGATCCGTTGTGGGGAAGAAGGAGCTAAGCCGGAAGGCAAAGCTCTCAATTTACCGGTCGATCTACGTTCCCATCCTCACCTATGGTCATGAGCTTTGGGTCATGACCGAAAGGATAAGATCACGGGTACAAGCGGCCGAAATGAGTTTCCTCCGCCGGGTGGCGGGGCTCTCCCTTAGAGATAGGGTGAGAAGCTCTGCCATCCGGGAGGAACTCAAAGTAAAGCCGCTGCTTCTCCACATCGAGAGGAGCCAGATGAGGTGGCTCGGGCATCTGGTCAGGATGCCACCCGAACGCCTCCCTAGGGAGGTGTTTAGGGCACGTCCAGTCGGCAGGAGGCCACGGGGAAGACCCAGGACACGTTGGGAAGACTATGTCTCCCGGCCGGCCTGGGAACGCCTCGGGATCCCCCGGGAAGAGCTAGACAAAGTGGCTGGTGAGAGGGAAGTCTGGGCTTCCCTGCTTAGGCTGCTGCCCCCGCGACCCGACCTCGGATAAGCGAAAGATGATGGATGGATGGATGAATAGGATTATAACGATATGCAAATTTCACATTACGGTTATCGTAAACAAAGTAACCAAAAATGACCGAAAGGACAAGATCACGGGTATCTCTCCCTTAGAGATAGGGTTAGAAGCCCTGTCATTCGGGAGGAGCTCAAATGTAAAGCCGCTGCTTCTCCGCATCAGGAGGAGCCAGATGAGGTGGTTTGTGGATCTGGTCACAATGCCCCATGAACGTCACCCTGGGGAGGCGTTTGGGGCATGTCCGACCAGTAGGAGGTCACAGACAGGACACGTTGAAGGGACTATGTCTCCCAGCTGGCCTGGGAACGCCTCGGGATCCCCAAGCAGGACCTGGATGAAGTGGCTGGGGAGAGGAAAGTCTGGGCTTTCTATGCTTCTTAGGCTGTTGCCCCCGCGACTCGACCTCGGATAAGCGAAAGAAGATGGATGGATGGATGGATGGATAACCAAAATGATCACAGTTATTGTTTTTAATGAGAGTATCGTTGAATGTACTCATAATGTAGTGATGCACACACTAAAATGTTTTGACCAAGTTTTTTCTAAATAACTCAAATAAAAAGACAGTTAGAAAATGCACTAGTTTGCATGTTTTGAGTTTCTTATGCTTCACTGAGAGTGTTTTAGTCATAGTGTTTTATCTTTTTAATGGCTAAGCTTTTATTGTTTTAAAATACTGGTTTGCAGATTATCAGTTTAAGATTTGTTTAAATGAAGAGTATTATTATTATTTGTTATTTCTGACGGGTGCTGTGGTGTCCTGCTCTGTTCAGTGGTCTTTGAACGCACCGTAGGAACACCTCCATCTCCTCATACTCTTGGGTATGTTGTAGAATGATCAGTCTGTCCTAAGAGAGCACGGCTTGCACAATTGAATAACTTAGTTGTTCCGACGGGAAGGTGTTTAGGTTGGAGTATGTTGTTTTTTAAAGGGAAAGACGTTAATGTTTTTTGTTTTCATGTTTGAAATTTAAGCTAGCGAGCTGGTGCCAGTCTCTCTGCGAGTTAATCAAAGTTCA